>NC_134354.1:183544273-183576773 GCF_048569485.1 Anomaloglossus baeobatrachus
CTTTAACAAATTAAACTGTATTTGGAGTCAGGAGAAAAACTAACATCCATGCCCATGAGAATATCAAGACATTATGGTTTATACTTAGGAAAAAAAAAATCACAAAAATAAAATTGATTTCACATCCCGCTGTACCTTCACCAAAAACACTATAAAAACAGATAGTGTTTTTGCACTCATATTCTTCTATGGGTGAACAAAACACCATGAAAATGCTGAAAGAATTGACATGCTGCAGATTTCAAAGACGCAGCAGTTTGTCAGTTCAGTCAGGAAAAGAGAAAAAAGCGTGAGATCTCAGCTTTGGTTAGTACTAAAAAAAAAATTAATGTGCATAAAAAAATGCAGCAAAACTGCAAAGTGTGAACATTGCTTTAAAGTACAATACTTCTTGAACTAGACAATTCCTTTAAAGGAGAACCTGTTACATCATCAGAAGTGGACAGATCTTGCCATTATTAACTATTCCTGCTGCTTCTATGAGCATTTGTTTTTATTTGTATTTTTGCTTTGTGACTTCAGCCAAAGGATCTGTCATAAGCCAGAGGCGGTGGCACTGGGTGGGTAATAGTGCTGGAGTGACAGAGGCTTCAGCTCTACAGCTTCATTTACATATAAATGAAAGCACCACTTTAGTTTTTTTTTTCTTCAGTGCTGGAGTGGTACTTTAAAGTCTCTTGCCCCCAATCTTACTCTTGCCCTCTGGGGTTTTCATCTTTGTTTGACGTTGCTCTGGTCCTGCGGTGGGTTCTTGTGCCCTTTACTTCTAACTTACCGGAAGTCAAAAGTTATGTCCCAAGCTCTCAATGCAAGTTTATGAGAGCCAGAACGAGGCTCTCAGACTTGTTTTGAGTTGTGACCTCCAGAGCGCTGCATGAAACACTAGAACTACTGGCAGGTCACAAACTACCCAAAATGGACCAGAGCAAAGCTGAAGAGAGATGAAGACGCCTGAGGGTGAGTATAACACAGGGGACTTAGATTTAAAGCACCACTCCAGCGGTGAAGTAAAAAAAACCAAACTGGAGTGGTGCTTTAAACAATGATTTCTCAGTAACAGAGGAATGGACTGGCCATGTAAAGATATTGCTGGACTTGTCTTTGAAAGAGCTTCATGCACATATAACTAGTTGGGGGGAAGGAGTGGGGGCAGAGGTGAAAAACTAATATAGGCTAGCTCTAAACGTTTCAGGATGGAGGAAAAAAAATTACCTTCTATTGAGTCAACATAAAATTGTAATTTATAATTTGCTAGGATACAATACAAGGTCTGCTTATCTGTTAAGTCAGGAGTCCCCAGTCTGGCATGTGGCTTGCAGCTATCTACCAGCTTGGTGCAGTAGCATCTAATCCAACAAACCGTTATGAAGAATGGGTCTCCAGATGGTGACTTTTTTGAGTAACCCCACTCAGAAGAGCAGATTGCTTTTGGGGTTTCAGAGATAAATTAAGTATTGTAATCTGGATTTGGGATGATACTGCCAGTTGGAGGAGGTGCTTGAAGATACTTTAAGGGGGGTGGGAGCAGGAGGTCACTACTCAGAGGTGGTGGAGAGGTGGATCAGGATGTGGCTTAAGACCTTCTCGCAGATCTGAATGTGGTTCTACAAATAAATTAGATTGGGGACCACTGCATTAAGTGATAACTTACAAATAGATCGCTAAATTAAATTTATAAAGCAACTCCGTATTTGATGATGTGATAATCAAGAGGCCAATATTAAAACCATATATGCTACAGGAACATCATACAGATAGGCACACTATACGATAGTTACAGAAAGGTTTTCTACTTGCTGTCTGCTAAAGACATCACGCTGGGGAATGTTTTACTGGAGCAAGCTGCTTTCTACCCAGAGACCATGCCAACCAAACCATGTACTTTCACACCCAAAAGGTAGTCTCAGGTGTACAAGCATTTTAAGAAGTATAAGATAGGAGTAGCCTGAAAAGGCATGGCTCAATCTACATGCTAGGATGTTGGATTCTACAACATGTTTTTTTCTTACAAGTAATAATCTATACAAGTAGTAGTGTTCTGATCTAAAGTCATTGTAACAATGGTCACGGAGGCTGGGAAATATCCACTACCTGTCACAATCGAGTAAATTGCAGTATTTGTTGATAATAATAATATAGTATTTCAAATAAGATATTCAGTGTATTTCATTAATACTGCAAACATTTTACAGTAGATTAAATACATATTCAGCAATTGCATTAAGATTTTACAAAACATGCTTTGTTCCGTTATCTTTGTTGTAAAATTGGTGTGCATGGTCTACAAGCACAGGCAGAAACAGCTTCCCAAAAAGCAGATAACAGACAGCCATCAGCAGGTGGTCGGCACCAGGAAAACAGGAAGAGACCCGCTAATATATGATGTTATTACCTCACAGGAAGAAGACTGAGTACGGTAACTAGGAACTATCTTGAATGTGATGCTGCCCCTCATTTCTCTCTAAGAGGAAGGAAAGCGATATATCATTATAGAATATGATACACAGGCAACAACATGAGACATTGACGTAAATATAGCCAAAGCAAAATTATATATACACATACATACATACACACACACACATACGTATACGTATATACACACACATAGTTGTATACATATAGTTAGGTCCAGAAATATCTAGACAGTGAAAAGTTTGGTCATTTTAGCTGTTTGCCAAAACATATTTAACATATAGTTATATATTCAACATGGGCTTAAGGTGCAGACGCTCAGATGTAATTTGAGGGTATTCACATCCTAATTGGAGTAAGGGTTTAGCAATTATTACAACTCTAATATGAAGCTGCCTCTTTTTTGAGGAATCAAAAAGGTAATTGGTTAGGCTGGGCAGACCTGGACTGAAAAAGTCCGGATTTGCGTGGTTTCAAAATTACCCGGGTACCAGATCCTGGTCCGGGATTCTGTGTATCTGATCCAGATTCGGCACTCAAGAAAAAAATAAATAAAGGAAAAATAAAGAAAATAAGAATGAAGCGAGCACTTCATACTTACCCAGGCCCCGGCAGTCTGTACATTGCTCCTGCGCTGTGGTACGCTGCTCCTGCTGCCTCCCTGTGCCGCTTATTTCATATGCCCGGCTTTACCCGTCTACCAGCCAACCTGGCGTCTGTGATTGGTTGCAATCAGATGCACCCCAAGCTTGTGTGAAGCATCTCACTGCATCCAGTTACCGTTCATCGCGGCTCATTCATTCTGTACTCACAGTGGGCAGCCGTGCTGCTCTAAGGCCGCTCGCTGTGATATTCAGATGTAGCAAAGCTGAATCATCATGGGACCTCGTATGTATTACTTCGGACATGCAGGCTGTTTTGGGGTTAATAAAGCGGTGACAGAGGGTGGCTTTTTTATTTTATTCCAAATAAAGGATTTTTTCGTGTCTGTTGGTTTACTTTCATTTACAGATTAATGATTTGGGTGTCAGATGCATGCCATCATTAATCTAAGGTTTAGTGGTAGCTGTGCGCTGTTATTAACCCCTTATTACCTCTATTGCCACCACAGCAGGGCATTCGGGAAGAGCCAGTAAAGCTTCTAGATTGTCACATCTAATGGATGTGACAATTCCGGGCAGCTGGAGGCTGATATTTTTAGGCTGGACCTCCCCAGCCTGAGAATACAGCCTTGGCTGGGTATGAAAATTGAGGGGGAACCGTACATAGTCTTATTTATTTTACTAAATTTTAAAAAAAAAAAGCCGCATGCGGTTGCTCTTTGGCCGGAATCACACTTGCGAGGGACTTGCATGAGTCTCGCATCGCATCACCCAGCACGGCCGCACACTCTCCTGACAGGAGCGGGTCGGCTGCATGTAGTTCTATGCAGCTGTAGGCTCGTGTCTGGAGAGTGTCAGGCCATGTTGGGTGATGCGATGCGAGACTCACGCAAGTGTGACTCCAGCCTTACGGTGTGCTCACAAGAACCGTGTAACTCGCACGAGTCTCGCATCGCATCACCTAGCATCCGCACACTCCCTGGACACGAGTGTGCAGCTGCACAGAACTACATGAAGATGCACGCTCCTGTCAGGAGAGTGTGCGGCTGCCGGGTGATGCAATGCGAAACTCGCGCAAGTATGTGACTCCGGCCTGACGATGCGCTCGCACAAGTCTCGCACCACATCACCTGGCAACCACACACTCTCCAAACATGAGCATGCACCTGTATAGAAATACATGCAGATGCACGCTTCTGTCAAAAGAGTGTGCGGTTGCCAGGTGATGCGATGCAAGACTTGCGCAAGTGTGTGACTCTGGCCTTATTTTGATACACAGCCATGATAAAGCGCGACAGCTGGAGGCTGCAGCCGTGGGATTTATCTGTGCTGGTATCAGAATACGGGGGTCATACGCTGATTGTTTTATTTATTCTTATACCACGATACTCACCCGCAGACAGCTGCACTGCTTTCTCCGCCCAAAGGCCATCCTGGCACCTGCGATTGGTTGCAGTCAGTTGACACGCTGCCACTCAGGGTGGAGGCGCATCTAATTGTAACCAATTACACGCGCCGGTGGGCGGGGAAAGCAGTGACTATTCAATGAAGCTTAATTGTTGGCTCCGGAAGGGAAAGCGTGACTTGGAAGTAGCTTGCTGCCTTAACGGAGGTTCAGTGAGTACGCCATGCGCACTCCTACCCACCTATTTCCTATCAACATTTTTAATCTCCGGATTCTGGTTTCCATAGACTTATATGGTTACTAGATTCCGGACCGGATCTGGATTTTTTAAAAACCGCCGTTCCCAGTTTTCTGCAAGTTTGACCAGCTCTAGTAATTGGACAATTATCTCCAAAGCCTTTAAATGGGTTGCATGGACTATTCCTTCATTAAACATCTTCAATGAAGCAGGAAACGTTCTGGAGCTGACTGTAGGAAAACCCCTTCACAACATCCACCCAAGTGAAGAACACTCTCCAGGAAGTGGGTGTTTCAGTATCTATGTCTACCATAAAGAGAAGACCTCATGAGAGCAAATACAGAGGGTTTATCACAAGGTGAAAACCATTAGGCTACGTGCGCACGTAGCGTAATTTCATGTATTTACGCTGCGTTTAGCACTGAAGCATAAATGCATGCGTCCTGCATCACCTGTACAATCTATGAAGATTGTGCATAATCCGTACGCACAATGCTTTTTTGAACGCAGTGATTTGAGTGTCAAAAATTTGACAAAATCCCTGTTTAAAAAGGCAGCATGTCACTTATTTGGTGTTCTTTGGATGCTGCTCCCACTCTGTCTATGGGAGAGACAGCATCCAGAGTGCATGAAATCGGCATCTATGCTGCAAACACACTGCATCCATTATGCAGTACACATGTGCTGCCAAATCGCTGCAGAAATTTCAGCATGTACATGCGGACACAGCCTTACACAGTTTTAAAAACAGAAAAAGTAGATAAGACACTGCTAAATAAAAAAAAGAAAATCTGAAGAAATAATCCCAGTTCTGGAAAATGATGCGATGAAGTACGGAGAAGGCTTGGGACAGCTCGTGATCCAAAGCACTCCATACTCTCTAAAACATGGTGGAGGCAGGGTGATGGCCGGGCATCTATGGCTTCCAATGGCCCTGGGTCACTAGGGTTTATTGATGATGTGACTGAAGACAAACAGCTGGGTGAATTCTGTAGTGCACAGGGCGATACTTTCTGCTCAGTTTCAACCAAATGCAGCAAGTTTGATTGGATGCTGCTTCACAGTACAGATGGACGATAATGCGAAAGCAACCCAAGAGTTTTAAACCCATCCACTCCAGAGCCTGTTTTCCCCTTCCTGACCAGGTTACGTTTTTTAAATTTTGACCAGTGTCACTTTAATGAGGTAATAACTCAAACACTTTAATGGATTTCAGGGATGAGATTTTATTTTATTTTCGATATATTTGTACATCATGTTAAATTTAGGACGATAGTTTCACAAAATTAATGCAAAAAATAAATGGGAAATGAAATGAAAATTTTGCAATTTTCAACATTTAAAATTTTTATGCCCATAAACCAGAGAGCTACGGTATGTCACACAAAATAGTTAAACACCATTTCCCACATGTCTACTTTCCATCAGCGCAATTTTTGAAACAATGTGTTTTTTCGTTGGGAAGTTAGAAAAGTTAAAAACTTGTCAGCAATTTCTCAATTTCCCCTAATTTCACATCACATTTGAAGTGACTAAGAAGTCTGTGTGACAGAAAATACTCAAGTGACACCATGCTAAAAACTGCACACCTCACACCCACATCCAGGGGCGGGGGGCAGGCGGGCAATTGCCCCCTGGGCTGGTGGCTCAGCAGCTGTGTGTGGGGCCGCTCACAGTTTGTCACATTAGATGCCGGCACTGTGTTTAAACTAGTGAAAGTGCCGGCCGGATCCCAGCACAGCAGACATCACACTGCACACAGAGTATCGTCTGCTGATTTCACTTCACAAACGCGCCTGGATGCTTCTTTCTGTGGTATGAAAGAAGTCTGTGTGCAGGCTGGAGAAGGTCAGCACAGGGTTTGGGCAGACAGGAGGTCGAGGAGGTGACAGGAGGGCCCAGCTCACCTCCTGGTATCTTCACAGCATCTGTCAGCAGTCTCTGTATCTGACTTTATTGCAACAGGTGAGCTTTCACACATACAAGTATCTGGTTGTTGCTATCAGTGGGAGTCATTGGCTCCAGCGTTACCAGAACTGTGTGGAAGTTGTCTGTAGCAATAACTCACAGTAATAGCCTAAGGGTCAGAGAGAGACGGCAGGCAAGTGTGTACACTGCACTGACTGATCCTCAGCCTACAGGACATAATATATTATACAGTATATAGAACCAGATATTATAGGCATGTAATGTCCTGGTGCAGGTATCACTGTATATCTGTGCACTGTATAATGCATACAGTGTACACGTTCTGTACCATTTGATGTCTGTAGCCATAGTATAGTATATATTAATCTGAATACTGGCTGTGCTGTATTGTGTGCCCCTCACCCAGTGCCCCCAGCATGTTGGTCATATGTATAGGCCGTATCTTGTAATATAAGGTTCCCTGTCTGTAATAATATTCCCCGTCAGCCCCGGTCCTGTAATGATGTTCCGGTCCTGTAATGATGCCCTCGACCTGTAATGATGCCTTCGTTCTGTAATAATGCCCCCATCTTGTAATGATGTACCTCTCCTGTAATGACGCCCCTGTCATGGCCCTGTATGTAATAATGTCCCTGTCCTGGTCTCTGAATGTAATAATGTATGTATGAATAATGAAACCTGTATGTATTAATGGCCCTGTATGTAATAACGTCACCGTCCTGTCATATCCCAATCCTGTAATAATGCCCCCGTCATGTAATAATGCCCCTGTCCTTTAATGATGCCCTAATTCTGTAATAATGCCCCCGTCCTGGCCCTGTATGTAATAATTTCCCTGTCCTGGATTCTGAATGCAATAATGTCCCCATCCTAGCTGTACTAGCCCTGTTTGTAATAATGTCTTTGTCCTGAACCCTGTAATAATGGCCGTGTGTAATAATGTCACCATCATGGCAAAGTACATAATAATGTTCCTTGTCCTGGACACTACATGCAATAATGTCTCTAGTTATGTAATAATGTTCCCCGTCCTAGCCCTGTACGTAATAATGTCCCTGACCTGGTTCCTGTATGTAATAATGTCCCCCGTTATGTTATAATGTCCCCTTTCTGGTCCCTTCATACAATAATGTCACCTTCCTGGAGCTTTCCTCAAATACATTTTAACACTATAAATAAACAATTCCTCTAACTTTTCTCGATCCTGCAATGAGCAGATTCTTCTTTCTCCTGGGGTGGTGAATGGCACATGACAGTGGCATCATGCACAGTATGCAATGGACACGCTAATGTCAGCTGCAAAAACATTTTGGATATGTGCGGTTGCTGCGTATTTAATTGCAGACATTTCTGCACCAAATCTGCATCTCTTGGCAGGAAAAACTGTTTTTTTCCAGTGCGTTTTTGCCTTGTTTTCAGTATGTTTTTATGTGTTGTGTTTTTTACATGTGTGTTTTCCATTGTGTTTTCATGTATTTGGGTTGGAGAAGCGATGGTAAAAACACTGAAAGAATTGACATGCTGCAGTTTGTATGCTGCAAATTTGCAAAGGAATAAAAGCAAATGTGAACATAACTTCAGGATTCTCATTGACTTTGCTCTCAAAGGATTTGCATGAAGTTTTGTGACAACAAACTGTACTCAAAAATGCATGAAAAAAAAAAAACTTTGTAAAAACACACTGTACACACACAGCCTTTTGCAGGGTAACACATTCATGACATTGGACCAAGCTACAAATTAAAGTAAAAGCCAAGTATACCAGCAGGTAGGACGATGTTAGCATGGAAAAGCCCGAAACCACAGAATTGTGACCTGGTACCCTAAACAAAATACTGCAAATTAATTAACTTATACCAGTCATATATACCTGTGTATACTGATATACTATGTGCTCAGACATTTGATGTTATGTACTGATAATATGCGGCTGGTATAATATCTGATGTCTGTACTCATCAGTCACGTATTATCCTATAGATGATATCTATAGTCACAGCAGATCATACACGTCACACATTGTCCTGTATTCTGGATGTGATATACTATGTACAGACATCCTATGACATATACAGGATAATATGTGACTGAAATCCTATACTATGAACTTTTTCCATTGGAGTGGAGTTTGTATACTTTGGTGACATGGTTGTGAGAGTATGTTTGAAAAAAAAACCAAAACAAAACAAAAAGATATTCTGGAGGTGCAGTAACTGTGTAGCACTTGAGTGAAGACCTTTACACCAGGTCTTTTTCCTGAAGTTGCTTCACTGGTGTCTTTGCCATAGTTTTTTGCTGGGGATCCGCCTGCATCTTTTCTCATTTTACTCTTATAAGGGCAGAGTCACACTTGTGCATCACTTCTGATGCGAGATCATTGGATGCCATATGCTAATGACCCTCGGCTCAGGATCTGCTGCGAGCGTGGTCAGAGTGTCATCAGACTGTGGTCTGTTCCAGAGATCAGATAACAGCTACAGAGGAGAGGTAGGGATTAATCCCCCCCCCCCATCTCCTCCATTGTCACCCTGTGCGTATATCGCACTGCACTTGGAGGTCATCCGAGTACAGTCTGATGTTTCTCTCGCACCTATAGACTTGTATGTGTACGAGTGTTACGGCTCTCGCAGACAATCGTAGCATGCTGCCATTTTTTCCTCAGTCCGTTTTAGGCTGAGGAAAAACTTGCAGATCTGAGCTGCAGCGTTGTCTAACATGGGACAGAGTGCAATGCCAGATTTTCTCACTGCACTTGTGCAAGTCATACGTCAGTGTGACTCTCTACGTCAGTGCTACTCTCCTAATGGATACGTCAGTGCTACTCTACTAATGGATACGTCAGTGCTACTCTACTAATGGATACGTCAGTGCTACTCTCCTAATGGAGAGTAGCTTCAGCAAAAATTAAAAGGGTGGTTCACCCATATTTTTTATTGTTCAGATCGATATTATATTGAGAAACAATGTTTCTCTCAAATACCTTGTGTTGGCAATAGTGCCTGTGAGAGGCGCTATTGCAGACCGCTGATCCCGCTCCAGTGACGTCTCCGTCAAATGCTGCCTCGTCACATCCGTGCAGCCGGCTGCATTCTGAGCCCATCTGCTCCCTCCTCCCTCACAGCACAGCGCGTCTCTTGCTTGCAGCGTTCTGCTATGAGGGGGGAGGAGGGAGAGGGAGGGGGAGGAGGGAGCAGATGGGCTGTGATAGCGGTGAAACAACGCTGACAGCTCAGTGTGAGGTAGAATATAGCCGGCTGCACGGATGTGACGTGACGTGTGCAGCATTTGACGGAGACGTCACTGGACGGGGAACAGAGGTCTGCAATAGCGCCTCTCACAGGCACTATTGCCAACACAAGGTATTTGAGAGAAACATTGTTTCTCAATATAATATCGAACTAGACAAAAAATATGGGTGAACCACCCCTTTAAGTGTGTCACTTCTAACTTTTACTGCTCATTTTCAGTTGGATTCCAGAGAAAATCCACCTGAAAAAGATGCTATGTACACATATCCTAAGGCTTTGTTCACATGCAGCATTTTTTGCAGTGTTTTTTAATGCAAATTCCATGCTGCTTTTTACAGTACAAGCAAAAGCTGTGAGATTTCACACGCTTGGTCATTTTTTTTTTTTTATTTCCTGACTATTTGTGAATTGCAGCATTTTTTAAATCTGCAGCACATCACTTCCTGCAGCACATCACTTCCTGCAGCACATCACTTCCTGCAGCACATCACTTCCTGCAGCACCAGTTTTTTTCACTCAGAAAGCAACGAAAAAGTTAAAAAAAAAAAATGCAATAGTTTTTTCCACAGTGTTTATCAATCATTTACTGTAAAAAAAGCACATGTAATACACACTCAAAAAATGCCACAAAAACACTGGAAAATGGATATTCTTACTGCCACGAAAATAGATTTTGGTTGCAGAGAAAAAAAAACAAAACACAGCAAAAACGCTGTGTATGAATATAGCCTAAGCTTGGTTTTGGTGCTAACTATGTGTACTAGGCTTGGTTCTTTTACTGCTTCTTTGTCCACATGCACAAGTTGAGTATTTGGTGAATTTTTACCTCAGTATTTGTAGCCAAAACCAGGAGTGAGTGATACAGAAGTGGTGCCCATGTTTCTATTCTACTTTTCCTTCGATTGTTCCACTCCTAGCTTTGACTTACAAATACTGAGGTAAAAAAAGAGGTAAACTCACCAAAACACTAAATGTGTGTACATGGCCTATGTAATTAGCTTCATTGTAGTACCATTTTTGTGTAAGCGTCATATCTTTAGTGAGGATCTTTCTGTATAGAGTCTGATATATTGAGCCCACCTCAATAGTGAATTTAATACTGAAAACATAATAAGGATGGGCCACTGATCATAGGCCACTGCTGTGTGCTTGCCCTTCAGGCCAAAATTTGCCAGACAGCCCCTGCCCACATCCAAGAAGTTTTTTTTTTTTTTAACCCTTCAGGTGCTTCACAGGAAATTAAGCAATATGAAAGAAAAAGAAAGAAAAAAAGAAAAAAAACCTTTACCCTTCCCCACAAAAATGTTACTTTAGGCCCAAATTTTGCATTTCACAAGAATAAAGCCCGCTTTACACGCTGCAATGCATCTTACAATGTGTCGGCGGGGTCACGTCGTTAGTGACGCACATCCGGCATTGTAAGTACATTGCAGTGTGTGACAGGTACGTGCGATTGCGATTGAACGTTAAAACGTGCATCGCATACACATCGTACCTGTCTCTAGAATTGCATGTCAGATTGTTCATCATACCCGGGGTAGCACAGATTGCAGTGTGTGACACCCCGGGAACGATGAATAGATCTTACCTACGTCCTGCGGCTCCCAGCCGGCTATGCGGAAGGAGGAGGTGGGCGGGATGTTTACGTCCCGCTTAGCGCCGCCCCTCCGCTTCTATTGGCCGGCTGCTTTGTGACGTCGATGTGACACCGAACGTCCCTCCCACTCC
Source organism: Anomaloglossus baeobatrachus (assembly GCF_048569485.1). Lineage (NCBI taxonomy): Eukaryota > Metazoa > Chordata > Amphibia > Anura > Aromobatidae > Anomaloglossus > Anomaloglossus baeobatrachus. Next base: position 183,555,839 of record NC_134354.1, read on the forward strand.
AGGAAGTGGACGTTCGCCGCCCACATCGAGGTCGTATGGAAGGTAAGTACGTGTGACGGGGGTTAATCGTTTGTGCGGCACGTTCAACAAATTGAACGTGCCACACATACGATGGGGGCGTTGCAAATCAAATACGATATCGTATGCGAAATTGCAACGTGTACAGCAGGCTTAACAGTAGAAACTGCACCATACAATTTGTTGTGAATTATCTCTGAGAATGCTGATACACTTTGGGCATCATAAAGTAATCTAGATATACACACCATAGTAACATTTTGTAAATCTGTCTGGTTGTAATTAAAGGGAACCAACCAGCAGGATTTTCCCATATAAAAGAGAAGACGGTGCTATACTGCCATGGTGAAACAAATAATCTGGAAACTGAAAGTACCGTATTTTTCGGACTATAAGACGCACCGGACCATAATATGTACCCTGGTTTTAGAGGAGGAAAATAGGAAAGAAGGGAATTTTGTTTACTTACCGTAAATTCCTTTTCTTCTAGCTCCAATTGGGAGACCCAGACAATTGGGTGTATAGCTACTGCCTCCGGAGGCCACACAAAGTACTACACTTAAAAGTGTAAGGCCCCTCCCCTTCTGGCTATACACCCCCCCGTGGGATCACGGGCTCCTCAGTTTTAGTGCAAAAGCAAGAAGGAGGAAAGCCAATAACTGTTTTAAATACAAATTCAACCCGAGAAACAACCTCGGAGAACTGAACTGTTCAACATGAACAACATGTGCACCCGAAAAAAACAAATTTCCTAAGAAAAACAGGGCGGGTGCTGGGTCTCCCAATTGGAGCTAGAAGAAAAGGAATTTACGGTAAGTAAACAAAATTCCCTTCTTCTTTGTCGCTCCTAATTGGGAGACCCAGACAATTGGGACGTCCAAAAGCAGTCCCTGGGTGGGTAAAAGAATACCTCGTGATAGGGCCGTCAAACAGCCCTTTCCTACAGGTGAGCCACCGCCGCCTGAAGGACTTGTCTACCTAGGCGGGCATCCGCCGAAGCGTAGGTATGCACCTGATAATGCTTGGTAAAAGTGTGCAGACTCGACCAGGTAGCCGCCTGGCACACCTGCTGAGCCGTAGCCTGGTGCCGTAATGCCCAGGACGCACCCACGGCTCTGGTAGAATGGGCTTTCAGTCCTGATGGAATCGGAAGCCCAGCAGAACGGTAGGTGTGAAGAATTGGTTCCTTGATCCAACGCGCAAGGGTGGATTTGAAAGCTTGCAACCCTTTACGCTGACCAGCGACAAGGACAAAGAGTGCATCCGAGCGGCGCAGAGGCGCCGTGCGGGAAATGTAGATCCTGAGTGCTCTCACCAGATCCAATAAATGCAAACCTTTTTCAAATTGGTGAACTGGATGCGGACACAAAGACGGTAAAGTGATATCTTGATTGAGATGAAAGGAAGATACCACCTTGGGAAGAAATTCTGGAATTGGACGCAGAACTACCTTGTCCTGGTGAAACACCAGGAATGGAGATCTGCATGATAACGCCGCCAGCTCGGACACTCTCCGAAGAGACGTGACCGCCACTAGAAAGGCCACTTTCTGTGAAAGACGAGAAAGGGAAACCTCCTTCATAGGCTCGAAAGGCGGCTTTTGGAGAGCAATTAGAACCTTGTTCAGGTCCCAGGGCTCCAATGGCCGCTTGTAAGGGGGGACGATATGACAAACCCCTTGTAGGAACGTGCGTACCTGAGGAAGTCGCGCCAGGCGTTTCTGAAAAAATACGGATAGCGCGGAGACTTGACCCTTAAGGAAGCCAAGCGACAAACCTTTTTCCAACCCAGACTGCAGGAAGGAAAGAAAAGTAGGCAATGCAAAAGGCCAGGGAGAAACTCCCTGAGCCGAGCACCAAGATAGGAATATCCTCCACGTCCTGTGGTAGATCTTGGCGGAGGATGGTTTCCTAGCCTGTCTCATGGTGGCAACCACTTCATGAGATAAACCTGAGGCCGCTAGGATCCAGGACTCAATGGCCACACAGTCAGGTTCAGGGCCGCAGAATTCAAATGGAAAAACGGCCCTTGAGACAGCAAGTCTGGACGGACTGGTAGTGCCCACGGATGGCCTACCGTGAGGTGCCACAGATCCGGGTACCACGACCTCCTTGGCCAGTCTGGAGCGACGAGAATGGCGCGGCGGCAGTCGGACCTGATTTTGCGGAGCACTCTGGGTAACAATGCCAGAGGTGGGAACACATACAGTAGTCGGAACTGCGACCAATCTTGAACTAAGGCGTCTGCCGCCAGAGCTCGGTGATCGTGAGACCGTGCCATGAAAACCGGGACCTTGTTGTTGTGCCGTGACGCCATCAGGTCGACGTCCGGCATCCCCCAGCGGCGACAGATCTCCTGAAACACGTCCGGGTGAAGGTACCATTCCCCTGCGTCCATGCCCTGGCGACTGAGAAAGTCTGCTTCCCAGTTTTCTACGCCTGGGATGTGAACGGCGGATATGGTGGATGCCGTGTCTTCCACCCACGTCAGAATCCGCCGGACTTTCTGGAAGGCTTGCCGACTGCGTGTTCCCCCTTGGTGGTTGATGTATGCCACCGCTGTGGAGTTGTCCGACTGAATTCGGATCTGCTTGCCTTCCAGCCACTGTTGGAAGGCTTGTAGGGCAAGATAGACTGCTCTGATCTCCAGAACATTGATCTGAAGGGTGGACTCTTTCCGAGTCCACGTACCCTGAGCCCTGTGGTGGAGAAACACTGCTCCCCACCCTGATAGACTCGCATCTGTCGTGACCACCGCCCAGGATGGGGGTAGGAACGACTTTCCTTTTGACAATGAGGTGGGAAGAAGCCACCACCGGAGAGATTCCTTGGCTGCCTGAGAGAGGGAGACCTCCCTGTCGAGGGACGTCGACTTCCCGTCCCATTGGCGGAGAATGTCCCATTGTAGTGGACGCAGATGAAACTGCGCAAAAGGAACTGCTTCCATTGCTGCTACCATCTTCCCTAGGAAGTGCATGAGGCGCCTCAAGGGGTGCGACTGGCCCTGAAGGAGAGATTGCACCCCTATCTGTAGCGAGCACTGTTTGTCCAGTGGAAGTTTCACTATCGCTGAGAGAGTATGAAACTCCATGCCAAGATATGTTAGTGATTGGGTCGGGGTTAGATTTGACTTTGAAAAGTTGATAATCCACCCGAAACTCTGGAGAGTCTTCAGTGCCACGTTCAGGCTGTGTTGGCATGCCTCTTGAGAGGGTGCCTTGATAAGTAGATCGTCCAAATACGGGATCACGGAGTGACCTTGTGAGTGCAGGACTGCTACTACTGCTGCCATGACCTTGGTGAAGACCCGAGGGGCTGTCGCCAGCCCGAAAGGTAGAGCTACGAACTGCAGGTGTTCGCTTCCTATAACGAAGCGTAGAAAACGCTGATGCTCTGGCGCAATTGGCACGTGGAGATAAGCATCCTTGATGTCTATTGATGCTAGGAAATCTCCTTGAGACATTGAGGCGATAACGGAGCGGAGAGATTCCATCCTGAACCTCCTGGTTTTTACGTGTTTGTTGAGCAGCTTTAGATCCAGGACGGGACGGAACGACCCGTCTTTCTTTGGCACCACAAACAACTTGGAGTAAAAACCGTGACCTTGTTCCTGAAGAGGAACAGAAGTCACCACTCCTTCCGCCTTTAGAGCGGACACCGCTTGCAGCAGAGCATCGGCTCGGTCGGGCGGTGGGGAAGTTCTGAAGAAGCGAGTTGGAGGACGAGAGCAGAACTCTATCCTGTACCCGTGAGACAGAATGTCTCTCACCCAACGGTCTTTGACCTGTGACAACCAAATGTCGCCAAAGCGGGAGAGCCTGCCACCGACCGAGGATGCGGAGAGAGGAGGCTGAGAGTCATGAGGAAGCCGTCTTGGTAACGGTTCTTCCGGCTGGCTTTTTTGGGCGTGATTGAGTCCGCCAAGAATCTGAGCCCCTCTGATCCTTCTGAGTCCTTTTGGACGAGTAGAATTGGGACCTGCCTGAGCCTCGAAAGGACCGAAAACCAGACTGTCCCCTCCTCTGTTGAGGTTTGTTTTGTCTGGGCTGAGGTAAGGATGAATCCTTACCCTTGGAGTGTTTAATGATTTCATCCAAACGCTCACCAAACAATCGGTCACGAGAAAAAGGCAAACTGGTTAAGCACTTCTTGGAAGAAGAATCTGCCTTCCATTCTCTCAACCACAGGGCTCTGCGTAAAACCACAGAGTTGGCTGACGCCACCGCCGTACGGCTCGTAGAGTCTAGGACAGCATTAATCGCGTAAGACGCGAATGCAGACATTTGAGAGGTCAAGGGTGCCACCTGCGGAGCAGATGTACGTGTGACCGTGTCGACCTGTGTAAGCCCAGCTGAAATAGCTTGGAGTGCCCATACGGCTGCGAATGCTGGCGCCAACGACGCTCCAATAGCTTCATAGATGGATTTTAACCAGAGCTCCATCTGTCTGTCAGTGGCATCTTTAAGTGCCGCCCCATCTTCCACTGCAACTAGAGATCTGGCTGCAAGCCTGGAGATTGGAGGGTCCACCTTGGGACACTGTGTCCAGCCCTTGACCACGTCAGGGGGAAAAGGATAGCGTGTATCTTTAAGCCGTTTGGAAAAACGCTTATCTGGATAAGCGTGGTGTTTCTGGATTGCGTCTCTAAAGTCAGAGTGGTCCAGAAACGTGCTTAATTTACGCTTGGGATACCTGAAATGGAATTTCTCCTGCTGTGAAGCTGCCTCCTCCGCAAGAGGAGCTGGTGGAGAAATGTCTAACATCCTATTGATGGACGCTATAAGATCATTCACTATGGCGTCACCATCCGGGGTATCTAGATTGAGAGCGGCCCCAGCATCAGACTCCTGATCAGTTACATCCGCCTCATCACACAGAGAGTCGTCCCGCTGGGACCCTGACCAGTGTGATGAAGTTGAGGGTCGCTCATAGCGAGCCCGCTTAGGTTGTCTGGGACTGTCGTCCGAGTCAGAGCCGTCACCCTGGGGTGCATATGACACCCCCGGAGCTAGGAAGTGGTCCAGCTGAGGGGGACCAGGGGGCAATGGATCAACAGTGCCCATGGTCTGAGTTACTGGTCTAGACTGCAATGTTTCAAGAATTTTAGACATAGTCATAGACAATTTGTCAGCAAAAGCTGCAAACTCCGTCCCTGTCACCTGGACAGTATTCACAGGTGGTTCTCCCTGGGTCACCTCTAGCAGAGGCCCCGGCTGAGCAATTGCCACAGGGGCCGAGCACTGCACACAATGGGGGTCAGTGGAACCTGCCGGTAGAGTAGCCCCACATGCGGTACAAGCAGCATATAAAGTCCGTGCCTTGGCACTTTTGCTTTTTGCGGACGACATGCTGTTATCTCCTTGAGAAATCTAAGGAGGGTATATAGCAGAAAACCACCAGCGACTGTACAGTGCAAAGTATTGCCAGCACAAAATACAAAAGTACACTATGGCACAAGTGGGGGAGAGCCCTTGAGGGCTGCTTACCGCCCGCTGAAAAGCGGGTGTGAGATCGTAGAATCCCTTGTCTGGGTCTCCCAGCCTCCCCTCCGCAGTTCAGCGTGCAGGCAGGAATGGCTGCCGGCGTCCTGTGAAGAGGGGCGGACCGTGTGCGTCCCAAACAAAAGAGCGGGAAGCTGCGTCCCCCTGTGCCTAGTGTGAGGGCTGGAGTATGTAAAACAGACTCCAGCTCTTAACGCTGCTGGACTGTACAGCGTCCCGCCCTCCTCCTGACTGGCAGGTCCGGGGGCGGGAACGATACGAACTAGGCCGCAAAAGCCGGGGACTGTAGTAATCTAGCGCGGCCGTCATATATGCACGGCCAGCGCGGAAGTCCCCGGCGCACCACAAATCCCAGCCGCGACCAGTAAACACTGACCCCAGCGGCCGGATCGGCCGATCGTACAAAGTCACCTCACTCAGCAGAGCTGTAGTGAGTAACGGCACCAGCGCAGCAGCGCTGTTTACCCCGGCGCACTAACACACCCAGCAATGCTGCAGTGTGCGTGCGATAAGCACGGGGACACGGAGTACCTTGATGGAGCAGGGTCCTGTCCCTGAGAAAACTCCGCTCCGTATCCAGCAGATCCTCCAGGGGCTGTGGATGGAGCACGGCCTCAGTGCCCGGAGACCGGTAAAGTCCCACTTCACCCAGAGCCCTAATGGGGATGGGGAAGGAATCAGCATGTGGGCTCCAGCCTCCGTACCCGCAATGGGTACCTCAACCTTAACAAACACCGCCGACAGAAAGTGGGGTGAGAAGGGAGCATGCTGGGGGCCCTAGTATGGGCTCTCTTTTCTTCCATCCGACATAGTCAGCAGCTGCTGCTGACTAAACAGTGGAGCTATGCGTGGATGTCTGGCCTCCTTCGCACAAAGCATAAAACTGAGGAGCCCGTGATCCCACGGGGGGGGTGTATAGCCAGAAGGGGAGGGGCCTTACACTTTTAAGTGTAGTACTTTGTGTGGCCTCCGGAGGCAGTAGCTATACACCCAATTGTCTGGGTCTCCCAATTAGGAGCGACAAAGAAATATAATTTTAAGCAAAAAGTGTGGTTATGACACACTTATGAGGCGAGGTTCTGCTGCTGACACTGTTATGGGGGTAATGTCATCAAATTCTGTAACTAAGGTATCCCATCCTGGTAATGATCTTGTATATGATCCTCATCCTTGTATATATGTCCCTCATCCTGGTATAGCCCCCATCCTGATAAATACCCCCATCCTGCTACATACCCCCATCCTGATATGTGCCCCAATCCTGCTATATAACCCCATCCTGGAATACGGCCTGCATCCTGTGGCATAGAAAAAGAATAAATGTTTATACTCACCTTTCCGCACTCCAGCAGCATCGCTCTTCTTCCAGTCAGTGCCAGCAGCAGCGCCGCTGACCTGTGTGGAGCCGGTCACCGTTCCCTGCAGCATCGCGATGTCCTCCTGTCTGCCGGCCCGCTGATGTGTGTGGAGAGCGGTGCGTACCGCTCTCCACACACATCAGTGGGCCTGCAGACAGGAGGACATCGCGATGCTGCAGGGAACGGTGAGTATACCGTACTTATTCACTGTCCCCCATGCTGCTGCTGCTGATGATGCGCGGGGGGTAGTGAATATAGCCGCACATGATCACTCCAGGCTGTAGTTACCAGGGGTGATCATGCGGGACGGCTGCTCATTATGCGCGCATCCCCTGCCCATCATCCAGCCCACCTGTCAGTGCCGGCTTCAGTGCTGAGAGATGATGGGCAGGAGGATGCATGCATATGAAATCAGTGGGCCCATGTGGTCACTGTAGGCGTTGCTACAGCCTGCGCATCCCGCTGATGATCCGCTACACCGCAGCACTGTCATTCCCCACAGCCATGCCCTACATTCAGACTATAAGACGCACCCCCCACTTTCCACCAACATTTGGGGGGAAAAAAGTGTGTTATAGTCCAAAAAATACGGTAAGTTTAATTTAGCATTTCACCATACTAGTGCCAGTATGGTACTGCCTTTATGTTATGTTATATGGGAAAATCCTGCTGGTTGATTCTCTTTAAGACTGGTCTTATCCAGGGCTTTAGCCTACTAAATCTTTGGAACTCTGAACATTTTTCTCCCATTATTTGAACAGTGTGCTCTTTATTTATATGGTTTACTAGGTTTGCTTACTTGGTTTCTCGAGAGGTTATATAACAAACACTATATATGTACAAGTAATCTTATATGTAAATACCACTGGCTCAAGGATATTGTTACATACATTCTTGTCTATAACGCCCTTGGATATATAGTGTGCTAGATTACATTTCCTTACTTCCAATGTTAACTTTTATTTATTACATTTTGTATATTTTAATTAGGTAAAAATAAAAACTATTGTTTTAATGTACAAGTAGTCATTTTTGTAGGTTAAATATTCCATGCTGGCAATGACCACTAGTGCATGATTTGTATTACTTCTCTGGTCTGCTGCAAATTTTTGTAGGTTTTTTTTTTATTTTCAAAAAGGCAACAGGAGGAAATGCACCATACAATTTGTTGTGCAATTTCTCTTTAGTACAGGGATACCCAATATGTGGTGGAAAACTACTGTAGAAGTGCATGGCAGGGCTCGGAAGGGAAGGAGCACCATTTGGCTTTCAGAGTCCAAAATTGGCTGAAATAGACACCATGTTATGGTTGCATTTGGAGAGCCCCTGAGGTGCCTAAACAGTGTAAACCCCTCCCACGTGACCCCACTTGGGAAACTATACCCCTCAAGGAATTTACCTAGATGTGTGGTGAGCAATCATAACCCCCAGATGCTTCACAAAATTTTATAACATTGAGCAGTTAAAATAATATAACCTCCTCTCAAAAAAAAACAAAAAAAACACCAATACTTTTTTAACACAAAAAAAGGAGAAAAAGCCGAATTCAATTTGGTGTGCAATTTCTCATGAGTAAGCGATACCCAATACGAATTGGAAAACTACTGTTTGGGAGCACGGCAAGGCTCTGAAGAGAAGGAGCACCATTTTGGCTGGATAAGATTGAAGATGCCATGTCCCATTTGAAGATCTCCTGATGTGCCAAAATAGCAGAACCCCCCCGCAAGTCAACCCATTCTTTAAACTAGACCCCACAAGTGAACGCATTCTGTAAACTACACCTCTCAAGCATTTCATCTTGGGGTGGGATGAGCAATTTAACCTCAGGTGATCCATGGAATTGTATAACATGGGCTATAAAAAATAAGAAAAAAAAAAAAAAGAAATTACAATTTTTTCCACTAAAATGTTGCTGTGGCCCTAAAGTTTTCATTTTTAGAAAGGGTAATGGGAGAAATTGTGTAACAAACTGAAAATAGAAACAGCTATTTTTTTATATTTTTTGTTTTGTTTTAATGCTGTTCACCGTGTCATAAAAGTGATAAGAGCTTTATTCTTTGAGTCAGTATGATTACAGTGATACCACATTTATATTGAATCTTTGTGATTTCAGCTCTGCAGGCCACTATTTTTTTTTTTTAAATGAAACAACTGATTGCTGAGCAACTGATGTATAGACTTTCAGGTTTAATTTAAAGAGGCTCACAAAATATAGCATGTGACACGTTTAAGAACTGCAACCATTTTTCTACAAACCCTCTTCATTTCAGGGCTCAAAAGTAATTAGAAAAATGTACTCTACAAAATATAAAAATGAACATTTTATTTTGGAGGAGCATTTAGGAGGCTGGGAGAGAGAGTGCCTGATCCAAAATGTTTTGTACCCCAAAATGCCCCAAATAGCATTCAATTCAACCTACACACACAGTTCTCCACTCAGGTTTGTCATATGTCAACGGAAATATAGGGGGCTTCTACGTTACTAGTGCACAAAAGCTCTGGAAACAATATGGATCCCTCAAAACTAATTAAGTTATGGGGTGTGTGTCTCCAGAAGCACGGGCTGGGCACAATGGATGGGAACTACAATATACGGGCACTAAAAAGGGGTTAGTTGCAATTTGTAATTCTTCAAGATTCACTGCGTTTGACTCCATGGATGTTTTCCAGAGACTAAATCATCACTACACCCAAAAAGGGTGTAATTTCCAAAATGTGGTCCAAAAGTCAAATGGCACTCCGTCCCTCTCAAGCCCTGCTGTGTAGAAAACAGTACTGTACAGTCACACATGGGGCATTGTAATGTTCAGAAGAAATTTTGTAACACGTTACGGGGCCTTATTTTTTCTTAACTATTTTTCTTGTAAAGAAATTAGAAATCTGTGGCTCAAACAACATTTTAGTGGTAAATAGGTAATTATTTTTTCTTCACTGCCCAATAGTATAATATGTTGTGTCAATAGTCAATATGCTTATTGCACCGCGAGGTGAACTCAGAGGGGTGCACTTTGTAAAATGGGGTCACTTGTGGGGGATTTTTGCTGTTTGGCAGAGCCACTGAGATACCCTATGTGACATGGCAGCCGCAAACCATTCCAACTAAATCTGAACTCAAATATGGCGCTTTTTCACTTTGTACTATGTTGGGCAGTTTCTCCCGAGTTCGCCAATACCCCACGTGTGGCTGGAAACTACAAACTGTATGGTGCATTGCTTAATTTTGTGTGAAGCACCTAAAGGGATGTTAAACTTTGAGCAGTGGGATGGGTACAGTTTTTAAAATGGTCACTCTTGCGTATTTTCTATCATATAGGCCCCTCAATGTCACTTCAAAAATGAGAATTTGCTGAAAAACCTTTAACCCTTCTAAGTTCCTAACAAAAAATAGTTTTCAAAAATTGGTAAAGTAGAGATGTGGTAAATGTTATTTATTAACTATTTTGACATATTGTGACATAACTCTGGTTGAAGGGCATAAAAATTCAAATGTTAAAAATTGCTAACATTTCCAAATGTTTGCCAAATTTCTGATATTTTCACAAATCAACGCAAAACATAACGTCCTACATTTACTACTAAGAAAGCACAATATATCACAGAAAAAAGTCAGACTCACTAGTAGTGTTGAAAGCGCTTCAGAGTTATTAACTCAAAGAGACACTAGTCAGAATTGGGAAAAAATTGGTCTGGTCATGAAGGTAAAAACAGGCTACGGAGGTGAAGCGGTTAATGATGGTTCTACTGTATAGTCAGATATAGATAAGGCAGGATATTACTACATATAATGTTCTATATTTCTCAGGGAGGGGTCTGCATTCACTTGTATTCTATCAGTTGCTGAAAACAGTATCAGTATTAACATTTTTCAACAAACTTGTTAATTTCTGTTGCCATAAAACGCATGCACTACGCTGCTTTGCCTAAGCAAGTACAGAAAAAAATGTGTCTAAGGCCGTCCCTAGGAAAAACGTAATATAAATATATAATTTTCATTCAAATAATTAAAATACTACATTCCCTATGAAAGGGTGGCATCACCAGAGTTGTTAGACAACCCGGCCAAAATTCTTTACGGATCACATTTAAAAATGATCTCACAATGTCCTCTACATGAACTAATAGAGATGCTCTAGACAGAGGCAGATTCCTTTTTTTGATGCACATATGCACCAGAAAGGCAAATGGAAGAGTCATTGATTAGATATTTGGTTGAAGAAAAAAAATAAAAAAAATTTAACAACCGCACTCCAACATTATCTTGCCCCGATCGGATATGTGTATTTCTGTAGGTAGCGTATGTAAATTGTAAAGACAACTAACCAGCATCTTCTGAAGCTGTTCCACCGTTTGGTTCGCTACGCTAATTCCATTTATTTCGCGTATTTCATCACCTACATGGAGGGTACCTAGGTAAATACATAAAAAAAGGGATAATATCAATAAAGTTCAAGACATTTCCGCATCACCACATAACTTTAGAGATACAGTATTTTAAGATTATTTTTCAAGCTGAAAAGAAAAAAGTTTGCAGCCCTGTTGAGAGAAATGCAGGAGAATCTAATTGGCACGTGACCGGAAGTGTACAAGTCTAATACTTATAGTCAGGAGAAAGACTACCCACTCACGTGGACAACTCAGGAGAACGATCACAGTGTGCGCATTGCCAAAATTGCTGACCTTTATGTCACAGCTAAACTATTTAAAGGGAACCTGTCAGGTCCCCCATGCCCTCCAACCCAACAGCATTGATACCTGTATGCCCAAATTCCCTGCGTAATGCTATTCACTAATATTAATGTTAAAAAAAAAGCCCCAAAACACCACAAACTTCTAAACCTCGCTTTCTTCAGAACTTCTGGTCATGTGCAGTGTGCCTAATAAAGTCAGGAGGCATCAACCCTGCTTCTGAGGCACACTGAAGCGGCTAAAATGAGCAACGCTCATGCACAAGATTTCCATTAGCTGGCGGTAATGCCAGCTAGCGGAAACAGGGGCGTGATAACTCTTAAAGAGGGCCAACTAGTCTGGGGATTCTAATTCCCCTTCGACTAATCAAGACTCTAATTAGCATAGGGAAAGCGAGGTTTATAAGTTTGTTTTTTTTTTTTTTAAACATGGTTGGTTTGCTGGTTGGGCAGGCAATTTGGGCATGGAGGAATCAATGCTGCTGGGTTAGAAGGCATGGGGATCTGAAAGGTTCTCTTTAAGGCAAACGACTACAAATTTCTAATGCATCATTGCTGATTACAGCCAGCAGAACATGCTAGAGAATCTCAGAAATCTCTCTACTGCATCTGACCCCTAGAGTATAGACTCTGAAGCAGCCAGTTAATATATCTATTTAGGTACAGTTTGAATAACAAATTCCATCAGATCCTCAACTGCAAAAATACTCCTGAAAAGTTGAAAGATTATTCCCAAGTTGTCTCATGAGCAGCTCAGACGTATGCAGTCTTGTACAAACTCCTCACTTTCTGGTGTCTTGCAGGGTGGTCTCTCTCCCTTGATTGACCATTCTAGTGAAGGGAATTACTGTGATACTAGTAGAACTACTGTATAAAGCTCAGCACTAAGGTCACATTCCGCTATCCATGGTTTGTTTTGGATAGTACACAACACTGTAGTTGTACAGAGATAACAGGGCATTTGAACAGGTACACAGCTCAAGACAGCCAGAGCAGACAGCCAGATGATTAGGAGAACTGCTCTGAAACTGCAGGACTGGTGAATTTGCAAGATTTTAAACAGATGCTCCCCAGGAGCTCTGAGAGAGGTGTGAGTATATACCTGTTGTATAGAAATCAATGGAAAGGAGAGAAGTGGCTGGGAAATGAGAAGATACCCCCTTTCAAACTATAGATATCCATAAAGTATGTGTTATAATGAGAAATGACACAGAAAAAAAAGTATTGAACACATTAAGAGGCGCAAAAAAACATGGACAGTCACTAAACCAGCTGAAACCTGTCAGAAATTAGAACACAATCCTGAAAATTGGTGAAAAATAATATTAGCTGGTCTAGCTGATGGGCTATAAAAAGTTAAGTTCTCATTAACAAGGTGCCACACAAACATCTTATGATGAGTAAAACTAGTGAGCTGTTTAAAGACCTCTGCAAACTTATTTCTGCAAAACATACAGATGGCATTGGTTACAGAAGAATTTATAAACTACTGTAGGTTCTAGTGACCACTGTTGATTCTTTCACCATAAACTGGCTAGAACTAAGGTGCTGCCTGGAAGATTTTAGACAGATGAGTGAAAAGAATTATGAGAAGAGTTGTCCCAAGAGCCAAAGACCACCCATGAAGAGCTATAAAAAAAACAAAAAAAAAAACAAAAAACAAAAAAAACCCACCAAAACAAAAAACCTAACATCAGCTGATACAATTATTTCAAAGAAAACAATAAGAAATGCATTCAACCTCCATGGCTCATGTATATGTAAGCTCACTACACAAGACTTCATTGCTGAACAAAAAGCATGTTCAAGAGCGTTTAACGTTTTCGCAACAATTAGACAAGCCTGTGAAATACTAGGAAAATATATAGTCTGGTCAGATGAGGCCAAAATTGAACTCTTTGGATGGCATAATACACATCTTCTTTGGCGTCCAAAAGGCACGGCATATCACACCAAAAACACCATACCAACAGTGATGTTTGGAGGTGGGAATATTACGGTGTTGGTCTGTTTTTTTTAAGCATACGGCACTGGTAGACTTCATATGATTGAAGGAAAGATGAATGTTCAAATGTACCAAGACATTCTTGATAAATAAATGTGGCACCCCAGGGTTCAGTTGCCACAAATATAGCTGTACCTGGGCAGGGAAGGATCTCCACATCAGGTAATCCCACATACAACATTTCCACTCCAAGCCTGGAGGGGGAGCTCTACAAGTCGAGTTCAGGTGAGGTCCCCTTTAAAGCCAGGTTTGGAGGCGGAGTCAGAGAGTTGACAGTTGGAGAGAAGGAGACAGCGCGAGCAGAGAGTGAGGGAAGACATCAAAATGGAGAGGGCAGTGCTTAGCCCGCACAAGTAACTGTGTGACCGCCTGAGGGATCAAGAGTGAGGCAAAAGAGAAGTGACCGGGGAGGTGGAGCCAGACATGTTCATCCCCAAGGAACAGCGCTGATTATCGGACACCGGCGTCCGAGATTGTGAGGGATCTAATCTGCCCAGCAATAAAGACCGGGGGCCAGGGAGACTGCAGATCTCCTGGTCGCAGCAGCACCTGAAGGCAAAGCCGCTACACAGAGCTTAGGGATCGCAGTGAATACAGCAGTGCCCCTTAGAGAAGCTCCCACCGCCTGCCATACAGGAGAAGACCGTGAGAGAGGGACAAGGTATAGCTACAGGCAGCCTAGTACCAAGGAGAAACATAGCGCAGCAGGGAGGCCACACAACTAACCTGGTGCAGAGATCCTGAACTGTTCCCAGATCACCCAAAACTGTAACATCAGAAACTGAACCCCTTTTTAACACCTGCAAGTAAAATCTGGTCAGAGTTAATGAATTGGTGTGACGCACTTTATTTCTTCATCTGAGGAGCCATAGGCTGCTGCACTAAAGTGACAGTTGAAAAGGCTGTGAAGAAAAACCGCCATATCTGTGTACTACTAAAACTGCCCTGGGGACCTCGCTTTACCTACGGGAAGTGTAAACAACTGGCTGCCTAACCATCACCCTAGAGGTCTGACCTGCAGCCCCAGTAACCATACTGGAACCGTAGGTGGCGTCACAAAATACTTTTATTTTTTTCTTTTTTATTATTTATTGACTTTCAGCGACCACCAGGGCCACGGAACCGGGCACAGGCCCCCCGTGACATAATCCCATTAACCAACACCCGGAACAGAGTACCCCACGGCCCTGGGGCGGGTCATAAAAATATGCCATCAACTACTAGGATGATTAAGATTGAAAGAGGGTGGACATTTCAGCAAGACAATGATCCCAAACACACAGCAAAGGAAACTCTCAATTGGTTTAAAAAACAAAACAAAAAAAAACAACCCCAAAATATTGGCTAGACATTCTAGGAGCTTAATCTCCTGACCTGAATCAAAGAAAAAGTTTATGGAAGAACTACAGCTCAGAGTTCATAATAGGAGCCCATGGAGCCTTGAGGATTTGAAGAGTATTTATGTTTAATAATAAAAAATAAAAAAAGGGCCAAAAATCCAATCTGAGCAATGCATGGGACTAGTTTTTCCATACAGAAGGCGTTTTGAAGTGTCATCACCAACAAAGGTTTTTGTATGAGGTATTAAAATTTCAGTAGGCATGCTTTTTTTCCAGGGTCATTTCTCATTATTACACCTTACTAAATTTATAGACATCTATGGTTTAATTTATTAGCCTTTCTGTATAGGATGGGTTGTTACCAACATCCGGTGAGTAATTCATATCAATAGCACCTTTTGAAATACAGTTAAGAAAATTGGTGATGTTTTCAATACTTATCTCAGTGTGTGTGTGTGTGTGTGTGTGTGTGTGTGTGTGTGTGTGTGTGTTTTTGTGTGTGTGTGTAATCTTTACTTATCTTTTCATGGGACAACACTGAAGATATGACACTTTGATATGAAGTAAAATAGTCAGTGTACAGCTTTTGTATTACAGTGTAAAGTTGGTGTGCCCTCTATACAACACACAGCCATTAATGTGAAAACCACTGGCAACAAAAATGAGTACACCCAGGGCCAGATTAAGGTTGTGGGGGCCCCTGGGCAGAAAATCTGGTGGGGGCCCCATAAACGTTAACATTTTTAGCCATAACAGTAGAGCACGAACTGTAGCATTTAGATATAAATCCAATGAACATGTCATTACAGATTGTTAAAAAGAAAAAAAAAAAAAAGGTCTGATGTCATTTCTTTCTTCAATATGTTCTTCATTCTCCACTAATGTATGCAGGAGAGCAGACAGCTGCAGAACTACAAGGCTCAGCATGCTCCATACAGGACTGTATGCTGGAGGGAGAGGCAGGGGGAGCAGAACTACAAGGCTCAGCATACTCCATCCACTAGTGTATGCAAGAGAGCAGACAGCAGTTGCAGAACTACAAGGCTCAGCATCCTCCATCCAGGACTGTATGCAGGAGTTTTTTGCCCCCCAAAAAAATGACGTGGGCTGCGCTATATTTTTGTATGCTAGCTAGGTACAGCAGGCAGCTACGGGCTGCCCCCAACCCCCAGCTGCCTATCTGTACCCGGCTAGAAACAAAAAATATAGGGAAGCCCTATATTTCATTATTTCATGAATGTCATGAAATTAAAAAAAAAAAAAAAAAAGACGTGGGCTTCGCCCAATTTTTGTGTCCAGCCAGGTACAACTAGGCAGCTGGGGATTGGAATCCGCAGCACAGGTTAGCCCAAGCTTTCTGGGCCCCTCTGCTGCGAATTGCAGTCCACAGCCACCCCAGAAAATTGCGCTTTCATAGAAGCGCCATCTTCTGGCGCTGTATCCAACTCTTGCAGCTGCCCTGGTGACGGGTGGCTCGCTGGGTAATAATGGGGTTAGGGCTAGCTGTATATTGTCAACTGGCCTTAAGGCCGAAATTCATGGTGTCACGCCAATATTAGACATGCCCACCATGAATTTCTAGTACAGATAAAAAAAAACAACACACAGAAAAATATTTTTATTAGAAATAATACACAACACAATTAATGACTCCATCTTTATTGAAATAAAGAACCCCCCTCCGCAGTAATCCTCGGTAAAGGGTCCCGTGCCGTCCAATCCGGATCCAATATCATATGATCAGTTTGCTGGAAAGCAAAGGGATCAGATGATGTGTCAGGTTCAAGGACATGAATCCCAAGACACATCAGCTGATTGTATAAAAGCCGTTTATACAATCAGCTGATGCATCAGTGCAAAAAAAATAAAAATTAAATAATACTCACTTATGTGCTAATTACCGGCAGCTCCTGGAGCGATCGGACGGGAGTCTGATCCCGTCCGATAGCTGCAGGAGCTGCCGGTAATAAGCTGATGAAGTCTCCTGACGGCATCAGCTGATAGGTTAAGCTGGCCGGGCGCTAAAAAGCCGGCGTCACCGCGAGACTTACGATCAGCTGATGCGTCAGGTGACCACATCAGGTGATCACCGCCAGGTCCTGCAGCCATCGGACGTGCCTGGAGAGACTGCACACAGCCGGAGCAGCGGTACCGGGAGAGGAGCTGGGAGCGGACATGGCACCGGGAGTCTGCAGACAGGTGAGTATGACTTTTTTTCTACTGTTCACTTTTGATTTTGCAGCAGCTTCCATCTCCTGCCCGTACATGGCACAGGACAGGAGCGGACATGGCGCCGCATGGGAGATGGAGGCAGCGGTGGCGGTACCGGGAGGATTCACGCTTGTATGTTTACTGACAGAAGGAATCCTCTCTTCCTGTACATGTCACTTTACTACCCACCAGTTGCGTTTATAGCTACTATTTTAGTCATAGAAACACACTAAAACGCAGCTATATTTGCAATTTGCGTTTATCATTGCGTTTTTAAACATCTCATTGAACTCAATGGGTGGAAAACGCAGTGAAAAATGCAAAAATAATTGACATGCTGCGTTTCTGTGGGCACCACAAAAACGCAGCTAAAAAAATGCTGTGTACAGACAGCAAAAATGAAAACTCAGACTTTGCTAGGGAAGCAAAGTCATGCAGTTTTCTGAGCAAATACGCACCCGAAAAACGTGCAAAAACGCCGCGAAAAACGCACTGTGTGACCTTACTCTTACAGTACTACAATACAGATACAGTCCAGGATCACTCACAGCTATCACCTATACACACAGTACAATACAGATACAGTCCAGGATCACTCACAGCTGTCACTTATACACAGAAAGTAGGGTTACTCACATATTTTTTATTCATCCCAATGTGAAGGCAGCCAGGGTCGGCTCCAGGTTTTTGTGGTCCCCGGTTGAGTCTCAGTGGGCCCCATCCACAAGCAGACATGCACATACAGGCATACGTACATATACATATTTGAAGACAAATTCACAAAAATACATTTAAACAGACATATATACACAATTATATTCACTGACATACATGCAGACACAGACGCATTAGAGGTATTAATATGGAGAAGTCACATGCAGCATCACTCACCTCCCCCGCTTGTTTCTGTTCCTCCAGGACATGTGGCTGTGTTTCACGATGGCTGTCACTAACAGACATGACTGCACACCGTGCACACTGACAGCACTGCTGTATATACATCACAGGAGGGGCTGGGGCCTACAATATATACATTACAGGAGGAGCAGGGGGCATGGACTTTACTGGGGTGGGTATAGATGTTACTGGAGTGGCAAACAGCTCTAGTGGCGTACACATTACTGGGATGGGTGGCTTAGCGCTCTGGGGGACCCATATAGTTCTGGGGTGCCGCACAGACTGCTTTGATTCATACATATACACACACACACACACACACAGCTCTGCTTCTCACACACACAGCTCCGCTTCTCTCACACACACACAGCTCCTCTCACACACACAGCTCCGCTTTTCTCACACACACCGCTCCGCTTCTCACACACACACAGCTCCGCTTCACACAGCTCCGCTTCACACACACACAAAGCTCTGCTTCACACACACACACACACACAGCTCTGCTTCACACACACACACAAAGCTCTGCTTCACACACACACACACAAAGCTCTGCTTCACACACACACACAGCTCTGCTTCACACACACACACAGCTCTGCTACACACACACACAAAGCTCTGCCACACACACACAAAGCTCTACCTCACACACACAAAGCTCTACTTCACACACACACAGCTCTACTTCACACACACACAGCTCTGCTTCACACACACACACAGCTCTGCCACACACACACAGCTCTGAGAGCCCTTACCTGCTCTGATGCCATCCTCCTGCTGCTCAGGTGTAGGCCGCCGTCCTCCTTCTGCTGTTCTGGTTCCGCGGCCATCCTCCTGCTCCAGTGAGTCTCCTCTCCTGGCTGCGGCGTCTGTCTTTTCCTCCTCCGCGGCGTCCTGCTGTGACATCCGCAGCATTGGACGCCACAGCAGAGCAGGGAGCTGATTGGCACACGCACACCTCTGACCCCGGAAGTGCAGGCGCTGGTACTTCCGGGGTCAATCAGCGTCCTGCACCCGCAGGTTTTTTTTTTTAGAGACGCAGATGCAAATAAATGTAGGTGCGCCTACACAGCTGATTTATTAGACTGTCTTAACGGAGGGGGAGAGGGTGTGAAGAAAAAAAAAAAATTGCTGACGGGTGCCTAGTGGCAAGTATGGCCCTGGTGGTGGGGGCCCCCTTGAAAGCTCTATTGGTGGGGGCCCCGGGGCTGAAGCCCCGCCTATAATCCGGCCCTGAGTACACCCATAAGTGAAAATGGTCAAATTGTGCCTAAAGTATCAACATTTTGTGTCCATAATTTTCAAGCACTACCTTAACTCTCTTGGACACGAAGTTCACTAGAGCTTCAAGGGAGCCACTGGAATCCTCTTCCATCATCCATGACAACATCATAGAACTGGTGGATGTTAGAGACCTTGCGCTCCTCCACCTTCCGTATGAGGATGCCCCCGGATGCTCAACAGAGTTTAGGTCTGGAGTCATGCTTGGCCAGTTCACCACTTTTGCCCTCAATTTCTTTAGCAATTCAGTAGTCTGAGGTGTGTTTGGGTTAATTATGTTGGAATACTGCTTTGCTGCCCAGTTTCCGAAGTGAGAGGATCATACTCTGATTCAGTGTGTCATAGTACATGTTAGTTTCAATGGTTCCCTCAATGACCTGTAGCTCCCCACAGCCGGCAGCATTTATGCAACACCAAACTGTGACACTCCCACCACCATGCTTCACTGTAGACAAGACACATTTGTATCTGTGCTCCTCCTCTGGTTGCCACCACACATGCTTGACACCATCTGAGATTAATAAGTTTATCTTGTTCTCATCAGACCACAAGGCATGGTTCCAGTTATCCATGTCATTGCCTTCAGCAAACTGATGGCAGGCTTTCTTGTGCATCACCTTTAGAGGAGGCTTCCTTCTGGGACGACAGCCATGCAGGCCAATTTGATTCAGTGTGCGGCATATGGTCTGCAGCAATGATGGCAGCCCTTCTACGTCTATTTTGAAAAGACAACCCCTGGATATGACACTGAGCACATGCACTCAATTTCTTTGGTCAACCATGGTGAAGCCGCTTCTGAGTGAAACACCTGTCTTGTCAAACCGCTGTATGGTCTTGGCCACCGTGCTGCAGCTCAGTTTCAGGATGTTAGCAATCTTCTTATAACCTAGGCCATCTTTATGTAGAGCAACAATTATTTTTTTCCAGATCCTCTTTATTCTTTGCCATGAGGTGCCATGCTGAACTACTAGTGTGTGAGCAACAACACCACATTTTACACACCTGCTCCCCATTCACACCTGAGACCTTGTAACACTAATGACTAGCATAAGGCCGTGTTATAGAAGCCTTACGTGGACTACTTTACATTGCAACAAAATGTGATATCTTCAGTGTTGTCCTATGAAAACACATCATATTTACAAAAATGTGAGGGGTGTACTCACTTTTGTGAAAGTGTAAATCATTATATTCTATATTGTGATCATAATTCGTAAGGGAACACCTAATAGGTTGTCAATTGGACAATATTTCCATAGAATACAGTTTGGTTCAAGTTACTGTGTGTACAAGAGAAGACAAGTAGTGAAAACCAAAATAATAGATACAGCAGAAGAAAAACCTCAGAATGAACTTTTAGTTCAACAAGATGAGGGAGATAATGCCAGTAATACAAAAGTGAGTGACGCACCCCAGGGCTTCGGTACTCTGTCCCGGGCTGTATGTTACGGGTTTAAGTCCACTGGGTGGCCGTTGCCCGGTTCCGTGACCCTGGCGGTCGCTTAAAAGGGGATTTTGTGCAAGAGAAGAATAAAAATAAAGTGTTTTTCATGACACCACTTGCGGTATGCAGCTATATAGGGAAAGACGCAGCTGCAAAGTACTGCTGGAGTTGGTGGTATTGGGCAGCT
>NC_134354.1:183584273-183676773 GCF_048569485.1 Anomaloglossus baeobatrachus
TGACAGTGATTCACCAGCTTCTAACAGCTTTATGACTTACACTTTAGAACCAATTACTGCTTTTCCAAGACGGTCTCACAATAGTTCGGTTACAATGGTGTTTCAGAAGAAATATCAACTTGACGGACCATTGTAGTTACTAAATTTACCCTATGCCTAGGCACATTGATTTGGATGTGGATGAACAGAAGGGGAATCCTTGGCCTATGCTTTGCTAATTGGATGCTCGAGGCATTTAATGAGGGAAAATTTGCAGGTTTCCTTCTTGGCGTACACTCAGAAAATGACCTCTGAATTTTTGAAACTTCAAACAGTTTGTGAAATATTCAGTGCAGGTATGTTCTCCTACAGCTTAAAAATGGGTCAAAAATATGTCCCCTCATCTGTCCGTCCTTATTAGATTAGCAGCTCTTTACCCTTTACCTAAAGCCGGACATTAAAATTACATAGCTGTAGTCCGAACGATGATTCAGCCAATCGTTTGCCTGGCAGTCTCCTGGCCAGCTCTCCCATACACAGGAGCATTCAGCTGGAAGAAAGTTGATGTCAGACATGTCTGGAGGCAGCTTATGTCCAGGAGACAATACGACTGGCTATCTGAAATCTGACATACCGAATAAATATTTGTCTCTTACAAACCTGTTGATAATGGTGGGCTTGGCCGACATAACTCTTTTGTGTATGGAGGACTTTAGGCCTCTGCTCCACTTGCGTATTACTTCCAATGCAAAAGCATCGGATGAGATATGCTAATGACCCTTGGCTCAGGCTCTACTACAAGAGTGAACCGAGTGTCATGCGACTGGGATCCAATCTTGTGATGGAATCACAGGTGCAGAGAAGAGGGAGAGCATGCTTTCACCCTCTCCACTGCATGTCTGCGTGTATATAGCACTGCACTCGGATGACATCTGAGTGCAGTGCAACGTTTCACACGTACCCATAGACTTGTGTGGGTGCCTATGATGTGAAACTTACTGACAAACACAGCATGCTGCAATTCTTTTCTCAGGACGCCTTCGCATGTGAGAAGAACCACAGATGGACACTACCCCAAAGTTTTACACTTGTGCAAGTGCAACCCGATGTACAGCCGAGGGCAGACAGCCACTATGTGATGCAATATATATCATTTCCTTCCCATTAATGCTTGAAATTGTTCTACCTAGCTCTATAAATGTCTGGGTGACTGAATAAGCAGCTCTTATAAGTAAATAAATAGAACAGACGCGACAACTCACACATACTCATGTACAGTGCTGGCCAAAAGTATTGGCACCCCTGCAATTCTGTCAGATAATATTCAGTTTCTTCTTGAAAATGATTGCAATCACAAATTATTTGGTATTATTATCTTCATTTAATTTGTCTTCAATGAAAAAAAAAAAAAAAAATTGTCATAAAGCCAAATTGGATATAATTCCACACCAAACATAAAAAAGGGGGTGGACAAAAGTATTGGCACTGTTTGAAAAATCATGTGATGCTTCTCTAATTTGTGTAATTAACAGCACCTGTAACTTACCTGTGGCACCTAACAGGTGTTGGCAATAACTAAATCACACTTGCAACCAGTTGACATAGATTAAAGTTGACTCAACCTCTATCCTGTGTTCTTGTGTGTACCACATTGAGCATGGAGAAAAGAAAGAAGACCAAAGAACTGTCTGAGGACTTGAGAATCCAAATTGTGAGGAAGCATGAGCAATCTCAAGGCTACAAGTCCGTCTCCAAAGACCTGAAAGTTCCTGTGTCTATGGTGCGCAGTGTCATCAAGAAGTTTAAAGCCCATGGCACTGTGGCTAACCTCCCTAGGTGTGGAAGGAAAATAAAAATGGAAGAGAGATTTTAACGCAAGATTGTGCGGATGGTGGATAAAGAACCTCGACTAACATCCAAACAAGTTCAAGCTGCCCTGCAGTCAGAGGGTACAACAGTGTCAACCCGTACTATCTGTCGGCATCTGAATGAAAAGGGACTGCATGGTAGGATACCCAGGAAGACCCCACTTCTTACCCAGAGACATAAAAAAGCCAGGCTGGAGTTTGCCAAAAAATTCCTGCTCCATAAAATCAAAAGTATTTATTCACAAAAAAAAAGCACTAAAAAAAGTTTACATATGGTGCATTAAAAGCAACGCGTTTCAAATGACAAAGCGCTCTTTTTCAAAGATGTCTTGAATGTACACTTTCACCACTTATACAGAAATACAGCCGATGAAAAGGATTAAAAAAAAATATAAATCACATGTGAAAAAAGGGAAGGAAAAAAAAAATTGAATTGAATGAAGGTTAAGAGCCTTTAACAATGACTTTATAAGAGGTAACTGATCACCACATACAAGAACAACTTGCAACAAATGTAAAAAAAAAAAAAAAAAAAAAAAATTACCTTTGTACCATTTCCCACAAAATATTCCTGACCTACCGGAGAATCACTGTAGCCAAAATCACTACTATTTTTCATCAAGCGCAGTTGAGTTAAACCAAATTGCATTTTCCACAGCAGGAAAGAAAGAATCATAGGACTTCGCAGTGGTGAAAAGGTCATGTGTGGACTACAGCGCAAAATTTGTAAAGACGAAAATAGACTGGATTCGACCTTGCCGAATCCTCTGCTTTCCTTTCAAGGCTTGTTACATTACTTTTGCATTGTCAGATGCGCTTTACCTCTTATCTCTGGCTAAGACTATGGGGAACATGAGAGCAGCCTACACTTCACTTATGGAGCTCAATGGACTACGAGGTTAATATAATTCCCATTCACTTCTATGGGAGCTATGAAAATAGCATAGCTTAGCCCGATCAGCTGTCTCTGTAGCCCTGTTCACCTTTGGCATGAACGGCAATTAGTTTTAAGTCAAAGCCAAGACGCCTACCCAACTGTCAAAGTAACAGAACTAAAAAGAAAGGAGTTCTGTTAGCAAGATTAGAAAGGTTTTGTAAGCTTTGCGCCTTTCACTTTTCTGATATAATAAGACATGGCATACAAGCTGTCAACAGTTCTGATGCCTAAATTATATTACTATACACTTGTCTAATTGGCATGTCTCGGAGGAGCACTGTATAACTAATTGGGTACCAAAGGTTTGGCTTATTCCGATAAATCCTTACAGCATCCTCTTCTAAAATCTCATTAAGAACACTGCTCATTCATAACAGTATAGTGAAGTCATTCATGAATGTGAAAGGCACGCCAGCAGTTACGTGATCATATAGTCTGTAATATGGTTACTGTACCTTGCCTGTGAATCATTCCTCCATGCATAATCCTGGCAACAATGCAGTGGTTCAACTCATTCATCTTTAGAGTTATCCCCTGTTGAAAACAAATACATTTTTTATTGGGATTTCCAGAAACTATACAGTCAAGAATTATTAAAACAGCAGACAAAGGAAGACATGTAGAACTGTCTATACACTACACAGAAGATGCATCCCTTATGGTAGGCCTTTGATCCTCTTTCAGTACTTGCAAAATATACAGCCACATTCCTGAAATTTCTGTATCAGTAAATACCCTAATTACAAGGGATGAAAGGACTCGATGTTCAGGTTCGCCCCGACTTTAGTTAAAAATTTGGTTCAATCCTCAAACTTGACCAGAATCCCATAAAAGTCAATAGGGACTCAAACTTCTGTGCTGTAAAATGGCTATCAAATGGTCGCAGTAAGGGATACGGGGTGGCAAAATAGGGGAAAGAGCAGGACAATAGGCCTGCAAACAAAAGTGGATGGGGAAATTACTTAAAGGGAACCAATCACCAAGACTTTTTGGATATAACCTAAAGCCAGTGCTATACTGGCACTATCAGACTGATTCTATACATACCTGTAGTGGTCAGCTCGGATGTTTAGGTTTTGAAATCCAAGAAAATAAAGTTTATGAAATCAGCACCTTCTTGAGTGACATCAGCTGAGGATCATATAATATCTGGGGGGTATTCAGAGTTCTGCTACTTCTAACAGGGGGGGGATAAGTATTATACTATCGATTTACTTTTACTTGCAGGACCTGTGGTGAGTTCATACCCATGTGAACAGCTGTTATCAGCTTTGTTGGCGAAGGCCCAGTCCTTTCTGGTCACATGGGTACGACCTTGTGACGACATGGACTCTGTCAGTGCCTAGCAAGGGATAACGTTTCTTAACATTCAGCCAGACATGAAGATATTTTGTTTATAAACGGGGGATAAGCCCTCATTGTTTCGTTTCATTGAGTCTAGTGTTAAGGTGGCTTTACACACTGCAACATCTCAAACGACATCGCTGTAACGTCACCGGTTTTGTGACGTAATAGCGACCTCCCCAGCGACATTGCAGTGTGTGAAACACATCAGCGACCTGGCCCCTGCTTGAAGTTGCTGATCGCTACAAATCGTTCAGGACCATTCTTTGGTCCTTTGTTTCCCGCTGTGCAGCAAAGTCTCAGTGTGTAAAGGGGACTTAAAACACTGGAAACGAGTGATGTGTCACAATATCTGTCAATCACTATTCTCTGTCAGTCGGTCTCTCCCTCTCGGTCTCTATTCTCTCTCTGTCGGTCCGTCACTATCTCTGTCCCTCTCTCACAGTCTGTCGGTCATTTTCCCCTCCTCTCTCATACTCACCGATCCCCGGCGCGGCACTGCACGGCATTCACACTGCTGCGGCGGCTTTTCCTCTTTTGAAAAAGCCGGACGCTCCTTAAACAATTTCGTATTCCCCACTTTCCCCGCCCACAGGCGCCTATGATTGGTTGCAGTGAGACATGCCCCCACGCTGAGTGACAGGTGTCTCACTGCACCCAATCACAGCAGCCGGTGGGCGGGTCTATACTGTACAGTGAAATAAATAATTAAATAATTAAAAAAAACGGCGTGCGGTCCCCCCCAATTTTAATACCAGCCAGATAAAGCCATACGGCTGAAGGCTGGTATTCTCAGGATGGGGAGCTCCATGTTATGGGGAGCCCCCCAGCCTAACAATATCAGTCAGCAGCCGCCCAGAATTGCCGCAAACATTATATGCGACAGTTCTGGGACTGTACCCAGCTCTTCCCGATTTGCCCTGGTGCGCTGGCAAATCGGGGTAATAAGGAGTTATTGGCAACCCATAGCTGCCAATAAGTAAATTACAGTAAATAAACCCCCCCCCCCCGAAAAAATCCTTTATTAGAAATAAAAAACACAAACATTCCCTCATCACCAATTTAATAAGCCCCAAAAAGCCCTCCTTGTCCGGCGTATTCCACGGACCTCCAGCGTCGCTTCCAGCTGTGCTGCATGGAGGTGACCGGAGCAGGAGAATACACCGCCGCTCCTGTCAGCTCCACGCAGCTAATGAAGACAGCCACGCGATCTGCTGAGCTGTCACTGAGGTTACCCGCTGTCACTGGATCCAGAGTGGATGCAGCCGTGGCCGCGGGTAACCTCAGTGACAGCGCAGCGGCGGTGTATTCTGCTGCTCCTGTCACCTGCATGCAGCAGAGCTGGATGCGACGCTGGAGGTCCGTGGATTACGCCAGACAAGGAGGGCTTTTTGGGGCTGATTAAATTGGTGATGAGGGAATGTGTTTGTGTTTTTATTTCTAATAAATGATTTAGATCATTCCTACGCGTTTCTGAGGCTCATCTGCCTCCTTCCTCAGGGAAAAAGAATCTTACAGACAGAGGATTTATCCTTATAAAGCAGTTCTGAAATTGCATGTTTCTCCTTCTATTATGTCATGTCTCATAATGAAATCACTGTGGTTAATATCACTCATTCTTATATACTTATAAATACACCATTAAATAAATATATTTTTTTCTCTCCGTATATCACTAATTAGAATTATACTAAATGCATCTCTTTTAGAATGCAATATAAAAAATCCTCACATATTCTATTTCATATATATTGATTTTCATATATACTGAATAGTATATCACAAACCTGAATCTCTCTATACTTTATGGGTTTTATAATCATACACTTTTTTTCTAATCCCCTAATTGTCC
Source organism: Anomaloglossus baeobatrachus (assembly GCF_048569485.1). NCBI lineage: Eukaryota > Metazoa > Chordata > Amphibia > Anura > Aromobatidae > Anomaloglossus > Anomaloglossus baeobatrachus. The sequence continues at coordinate 183,590,254 of NC_134354.1, forward strand.
AGGTGTTTATCTGTGGTTGCTTTCAACACCAAGCTGTTTATATGGAGCATTGGTAGCTTGATAGCATATGAGAACACAGACACAATTCTATGGGTTTAAATCTGTCTTGGATACGGGAATTAATTCTCTTTCCCTTTGTCCATTGCTTTTACATATATATTTTCATATTTAAATAAAATACTTTTCCCTTTCTTATATATAGTATATAAAATAAAATAAACAAATAAATAAATAAATCACAAATAAAAACTTCTCCCTCTTTTCATATACACTTAAAGACTATTTTTCTAAAAATTAAACACAGATAAGCGCATATTCAAATAGGAATTTTTTGTTTATTTTTATTCATTTTCTCTTTGTCCTTTATTATTGTTTATTGCCTTTTATTTGAAACTTGTGTTGTATATGTTATGACATAGCCTCATTCCACAAGGCAATGAGTCATCGCTCAGGAACATATGTAATGATGATGTCATGATTGTTTTTTTTTTTTTTTTTTTTCTTCTCTGTTTGCTGCTTTATAAGGATAAATCCTCTCTGTCTGTAAGATTCTTTTTCCCTGAGGAAGGAGGCAGATGAGCCTCAGAAACGCGTAGGAATGATCTAAATAAAAAGAATATTTTGACTTATACATGCTCGTGGTTTTTAGCGCGGCAATAAACCCGTTTTCTCCAGTCCTTCATATTCAAAATCTGCTCTATAACGGGGCCGCTGCAGAACCACCCAAGCGCTCATCCATGCTAATAAAGGGGTTGTGACTGGCACAACCCGGCCAGGTGAGTGCACTGTTTTTATCCTCTTTCACTCTGTAAACCGGGTAAAACCCTATTGCGCCTTTCTTTGTCTCCCCCACCACAGCACAGAGAATAGTGATTGACAGATATTGTGACACATCACTCGTTTCCAGTGTTTGACTAGCTAGGTCGTTCTGCAGGTCCGGATCGCTGTTGCGTCGCTGGCCAGGTTTGCCTGTTTGACAGCTCACCAGAGACTCACCAGAGACTTTGTAGCGATCCCGGCCAGGTTGGAATCGCTGGTGGGATCGCTGAAAGTCTCAGTGTGTAAAGGGGCCTTTAGGCTATGTGCCCACGCTGCGGAAAATGCGTGGATTTTGCCGCGGATTTCTCGAAAATCTGCAGCAGCGGCACTTCCCAGCCATTTCTATGGCCTTTTGGAAATGCTGTGCCCATGCTGCGGATTTTTCCACAGTGGATTTGGTGCGGATTTTGATCCGGAAAAATCTGCAACATGTCAATTATTGTTGCGGATTTTGATCCGGATTTTGGCTTCAGAATTGGGAAAAAAGAAAAAAAAAATTTGCGGCAAATCCGCACCTTTTCAAAGGTGCGGATTTTGCGGGAAAGCCGCGGATTTTCATGCAGAAAAATCCGCAGCAACATTCTACCGTGGACACATAGCCTTACAGTTCTTGTTGACTCATGTAATTACCTTGACCAGAGAGGATCAGATACCCAGACAAATCAATTGTGTGAACCTCCATTGTATTGTTGGATGTGATGTGGCTGGGCTGTCTCCCTGGTTACTGTCAGAGACCATTACTAATAGGGAGATTTTATATGCAGCTTGAGATCTAGCCAATAAGAGCCCAGTCTTATCCACCAATCGTGAAGACCCCAATGGTCTGAATGGAGTGCTCATGGGTATAAGAAGGAGGATTGTCCATTGCCCAGGTAGACTCTTGCTACATGATACCAATCTAGGACCTGCGGATCCAATTGGCAAGCCATAGCTGAACCTGGATTATAACACTACATGAACTTCAACATCGAATGCAAGGATTCAGCTGTGATAAAGGACTACCTAAGGAAGGAATCCAGCTTGGGACAATCCAGTCACCAGACTACAGACTTTGCGGTCCTCAGCCAGCTTCCTAAATTTGGCGTTATTCCATTCTTGGTGGGTGCCCGCTGAAAGCGGGGTGCTGCTGGTTTGGAGTAAGTAGTCCTGGAAGCTCTGAGGCACGGACATTCTAATCCCTGGTGAGCCAGCGGAAGGGTGAGAAACTGTTGCTGGTTATATTCTGTGGTTTTGCTGGTTATGTGCCATATGCAGTTAATTGTTTGAGGATCCAATAAAGTCTTAATATTGTGATTCCCTCACCCTGTGTTGTCTGAGTAGTGTTCCGCCCATGGTTAAGGAGGTCGGGCGTTCAGTTGGGATGAGCCCTGGGTCATGCTGTCTTTCTAAAAGGCGGCCGGGCCAGCGGACAAGAGCACCCACTGACCCCTGTGTCTCCACAGGCCTCACCACAGGTCTTGCAAGTAAATCTATGGTATAATACATATGCTAATTCTAACAAGGGGAGGGGATAAGTATGCATACCCACCCTTGACATTATCTGATCCTCAGCGGCTGTTGCTCATCAAGCAGCTGATAATTTTATAAACTTTACTTTCTTGGATGTCAAAACCTAAACATCTGAGCTGACCACTAAAAGAATGTATAGAATCAGCCTGATAGTGCCAGTATTGCATCAGCTCTGACCAGTTTTGGAACCAAATCGCTACATAATTAATCCCTTAACTATCGCTGTCAATCGTGACAACGGTATTGAAGAGGTTAAATGGGGGTCCAAACCTATGGCAGGATCGGACCCCCGCGATTATAATAACAGGTTTTCGATCATTGCCATGGTACCCTGGGGAGATCTAACTATAAAGCTGAGCTGGGGCAGGCCGCCCGAGCACCAAAGTTCAGAGTAGGAAAATTTGACCATGCATCTTTTTGCCATTTCACAATGGTTTATATTTGACACCAAGTTCACTCCTTTTTACTGGCTTCTATTGTACATATAAAAAAATACCATGCATTCAGCTTACAGGAAGCAAAATTAGACGTGTATAATAAATATAACGTAAATTTAAAGAAAAACCCGAAAATGTTCACGATGCTAGATTTTGTGTTTAACTCCGCTAAATTTTACATATTGTAGGAATCTTTTATGACTAGACAGACATGAAGCCCAATGTCCAAGAATGTTTGCTATGGTGTATTATAGACTTTTGTAGAACAGTAATCTTCTCACATCCATCATCTCAAGGGATAGTTGTATTCCTCACATCATTTCTTTATTCATTGCCCAATGACAACACACTGTCAGATACTCACATAAACATTGGAATACGTATGATTTAAGAAATAACTGCCTTTTTATGTATTTGGTTCCCTTGTCCAACTACTGGATATGCAGAATTCACAGCATCTTACCATTGGCTCATCGGTATTTTTCTGGAACTGTACTAAACGGACCCGTGTAACATTTTCCATGTCCATGTCCCCGTTTGCACTTTCTGGAGAATCTCCGTTTAAGTAGGGAGATGTTGGAGGTGGTGTAACTCTTAATGCTTCGTCACTATAAACTTCATGGGCTACCACATCATGAGTTTGTAGTAAGGCCTAAAAAAGATTAATAGAGAAACAAATTACTCACATTTTGATATCATATGTCATTAAGCATATAACAAAGTGTACAGTCAAGAGAGAGGTACCGGTATGCATTCTATTTTATTACTATCTAAATCGTGAAAAACACTGTGGAAAGAGAGCGCAATAGGGTCTTACCCCACAAACAAATAGGGTGTGATTCACAGAGGTTACTCACCAATTGTAGTTGTGAAAGTCACAACCACTATGCAGGCATATAAACTGGGTCAGAGGCAGCAGTCATCCCTGTGATGAATAATTTTGGTAAGGAGATGGATGTTTGAATACCGCGCCAAAGACCACTAATGCAGGAGGTGAATTTAACGTGACTTTATTCCATGTTCAGGTCTACGCGTTTCAGGAGCATCCGCTCCCTTCCTCAGGACAATACAGGCACAAGCAACATCAAAATCATCAGTCAAAGAATGAGCCGAAAACTATATACCTTCCGGTGTGACGTCATTGATACGCCCACTTGAACCAGAAAAGAAAAAAATCGGCGGAAATTCCATACATTCATTGAATAACAAAGTAACATGATTTCAGTGCAAAAACCGCTTTACCTTATCATAAACATGTCTATTAAAATTATCATAAAACTTCCAGTTTAATAAAAAGAAAAGAGAAAAATATTTAACTGGAAGTTTTATGATAATTTTAATAGACATGTTTATGATAAGGTAAAGCGGTTTTTGCACTGAAATCATGTTACTTTGTTATTCAATGAATGTATGGAATTTCCGCCGATTTTTTTCTTTTCTGGTTCAAGTGGGCGTATCAATGACGTCACACCGGAAGGTATATAGTTTTCGGCTCATTCTTTGACTGATGATTTTGATGTTGCTTGTGCCTGTATTGTCCTGAGGAAGGGAGCGGATGCTCCTGAAACGCGTAGACCTGAACATGGAATAAAGTCACGTTAAATTCACCTCCTGCATTAGTGGTCTTTGGCGCGGTATTCAAACATCCATCTCCTTACCAAAATTACTATCTAAATGAAATGTGTAGACTCTGCTAACAGGATCTGTAAAATATACGTTGTAAATAATATGACAGATATAATAGGAAGATTATTTTTATAAATAGCACAAAATGTTTTCAGCTTTAGATAGAGTTCTTTCTTAAAGGGTTATTCTCATGTTGTGAAGTGAAGGCATTTCACTCAGATATGCAAATAATTTAGGATTAGTGAAGGTGCAAAGGTGGTGTCACACACAGCGACAACGACGTCGCTGCTACGTCACCATTTTCTGTGACGTTGCAGCGACGTCCCGTCGCTGTCGCTGTGTGTGACATCCAGCAACCAGCTGGCCCCTGCTGTGAGGTCGCCGCTCGTTGCTGAATGTCCAGCTTCATTTTTTGGTCGTCGCTCTCCCACTGTGACGCGCAGATCACTGTGTGTGACAGCGAGAGAGCGACGAAATGAAGCGAGCAGGGAGCAGGAGCCGGCATCTGGCAGCTGCGGTAAGCTGTAACCAAGGTAAACATCGGGTAACCAAGGTGGTTACCCGATATTTACCTTCGTTACCAGCCTCCGCCGCTCTCACGCTGCCAGCGCCGGCTCCTGCTCTCTGCACATGTAGCTGCAGTACACATCGTGTAATTAACCCGATGTGTACTGTAGCTAGGAGAGCAAGGAGCCAGCGCTAAGCAGTGTGTGCGGCTCCCTGCTCTCTGCACATGTAGCTGCAGTACACATCGTGTAATTAACCCGATGTGCACTGTATCTAGGAGAGCAGGGAGCCAGCGCTCAGTGTGCGCGGCTCCCTGCTCTCTGCACATGTTGCAGCACAGCGACGCGTGTCGTTATGATTGCTGCTTCGGCTGCTGTGTTTGACAGCTAAGCAGCGATCATAACAGCGACTTACAAGGTCGCTGCTACGTCACCATTTTGGTGACGTAACAGCGACGTCGTTGTCTCTGTCGTTTAGTGTGACCGCAGCTCAAGAGAAAAGACTCATGCCATTCAAAGCAATGGCATGGTCTAATGATAACATCCTTTTATAAGATGAAAGGGATCTTATGTTAAAGAATAGTATCTGATCTGCAGACAGGATGATACAGAGCAGGAGGAGCTGATCAGATTGATATATATTAATAATGTAGGAAAGGTGTCAGTAAGACTGGTTTTTTTTCATCCAATTGAGGAGCGTATTATATATAACATTCTCTCTCTCTCTCTATATCTATCTATCTATATACGGTATATCTATATATATATATATATACATACATACACACACACACACACACCTATCTGTATATCATCTATAAATATCTCTATATCTACATATACACACACACACACACACACACACACACGTGCATACACACATACACACACACATACAGTACAGCCCAAAAGTTTGGACACACCTCATTCAAAGAGTTTTCTCTATTTTTATGACTCTGAAAATTGTAGATTCACATTTAAGGCATCAAAACTATGCATTAACACATGTGGAATGAAATACTTAACATAAAAGTGTGAAACAACTGAAAATATGTCTTATATTCTAGGTTCTTCAAAGTAGCCACCTTTTGCTTTGATTACTGCTTTGCCCACTCTTGGCATTCTCTTGATGAGCTTCAAGACGTGGTCATCGGAAATGATTTTCACTTCACAGGTGTGCCTTGTCAGGTTTAATAAGTGAGATTTCTTGTCTTATAAATGGGGTTGGGACCATCAGTTGTGTAAAAATCTGGTGAATACACAGCTGATAGTCCTACTGAATAGACTGTTAGAATTTGTATCATGGCAAGAAAAAAGCAGCTAAGTAAAGAAAAACGAGTGGCCATCATTACTTTAAGAAATGAAAGTCAGTCAGTCTGAAAAGTTGGGAAAACATTGAAAGTGTCCCCAAGTGCAGTGGCAAAAACCATCAAAAGTTACAAAAACTGGCTCACATCAGGACTGCCCCTGGAAAGGAAGACCAAGAGTCACCTCTGCTGCGGAGGATAAGTTTATCCAAGTCACCAGCCTCAGAAATCGCAGGTTAACAGCAGCTCAGATTAGAGACCAGGTCAATGCCACACAGAGTTCTAGCAGCAGACACATCTCTAGAACAACTGTTAAGAGGAAACTTTGTGCAGCAGCCTTCATGGTAAAATAGCTGCTAGGAAACCACTGCTGAGGACAGGCAACAAGAAGAAGAGACTTATTTGGGCTAAAGAATACAAGGAATGGACATTAGACCAGTGGAAATCTGTGCTTTGGTCTGAGGAGTCCAAATTTGAGATCTTTGGATCCAACCACCGTGTCTTTGTGCGACGCAGAAAAGGTGAACGGATGGACTCTACATGCCTGGTTCCCACCGTGAAGCATGGAGGAGGAGGTGTGATGGTGTGGGGGTGCTTTGCTGGTGCCACTGTTGGGGATTTATTCAAAATTGAAGGCATAAGGAACCACCATGGCTACCACAGCATCTTGCAGCGGCATGCTATTCCATCTGGTTTGCGTTTAGTTGGACCATTATTTATTTTTCAACAGGACAATGACCCCAAACACACCTCCAGGCAGTGTAAGGGCTATTTGACAAAGAAGGAGAGTGATGGGGTGCTACGCCAGATGACCTGGCCTCCACAGTCACTAGACCTGAACCCAATCGAGATGGTTTGGGGTGAGCTGGACCGCAGAGTGAAGGAAAAAGAGCCAACAAGTGCTAAGCATCTGTGGGAACTCCTTTAAACATCTGGTTTTGAATGCAATATCTACATAGGTGTAGAGAGGCCCAATTCCAACAACCACCACTCCAGTACAATATAGTACATTGTGTTTGCTAACTGTGTACAAATATGTTAGCACAGCTGAAAACAGTTCTACTGATTTGAGAAGCTATAAAACTGACCTTCCTTTGAGCTAGTTGAGAATCTGGAGCATTACATTTGTTGGTTCCATTAAACACTCAAAATGTCCAGAAAAAGAGAACTTTCATGTGAAACTCTACAGTCTTTTATTGTTCTTAGAATGAAGGATATTCCATGCGAGAAATTGCCAAGAAACTGAAGATTTCATACGTTTGTGGTCTCCTCTGAAGGGAACAGTACACAACAGGCTCTAACCAGAGTAGAAAGAGAAGTGGGAGGCCCCGCTGCACAACTGAGCAACAAGACAAGACAAGTACATTAGTGTCTCTAGTTTTTGAAATAGATGCCTCACATGTCCTCCACTGAAAGCATCAATAGTACCCGCAAAATGCCAGTGTCAATGTCTACAGTGAAGAGGAGACACTGGCCTTCAGGGCAGAGTAGCAAAGAAAAAAACATATCAGAGACTGGCTAATAAAAGGAAAAGATTAATATGGGCAAAAGAACGCCAACATTTGACCGAGGAAGATTCGAAAAAAAAAGTGTTATAGACAGACAAATTGAAGTTTGAGTTTTTTGGATCACACAGAAGAACATTTGTGACACGCAGAACTACCGAAAAGATGCTGGAAGAGTGCCTGATGCCATCTGTCAAGCATGGTGGAGGCAATGTGATGGTCTGGGGTTGCTTTGGTGCTGGTAAAGTGGGAGATTTGTACAAGGTAAAAAGGGATTTTGAATAAGGAAGGCTATCATTCCATTTTGAAACGCCATGCCATACCCTGTGGACAGAGCTTGATTGGAGCCAATTTCATCCTACAACAGGACAATGACCCAAAGCACACCTCCAAATTATGCATGAACTATTTAGGGAAGAAGCAGGCAGCTGGTATTCTATTTGTAGTGGAGTGGCCAGTCCAGTCACCAGATCTCAACCCTATTGTTGTGGTAGCAGCTTGACCATATAGTACGCAAAAAGTGCCCATCAAACCAATCCAAGTTGTGGGAGGGGCTTCTGGTGAAATATCTCCAGATTACCTCAGCAAATTAACAGCTAGAATGCCAAAGGTCTGCAAAGCTGGAATTGCAGCAAAGGGAGCATTCTTTGTCGAAAGCAAAGTTTAAAGGAGAAAATTATTATTTCAACTAAAAATCATTATTTCTAAACCTCAATGTCTGGACTATATTTTCGATTCATTATGCAACTCATTTGATAAAAGCATGATTTTACATGGAAAAAAGACAAAATTGTCTGGCTGACCCCAAACTTTTGAACTGTAGTTGTTATATATAATATTTATACTATTGGTGTGATATACATACATACACCTATAGTATAAGTATAAATATGTTAAATATTATATATATATATATATATATATATATATATATATATATATATATATATATATATATATATATATATATATATATATATATACACACACACACACAAAACACACACACATATATACTAGAAGGTGGCCCGATTCTAACCCATCGGGTATTCTAGAATTTATGGCGTAGTTAATGTATGATTATAATATATATATATATATATATATATATGTGTAGTTGCCGAGTGTTTGTGTAGGGCGCTGTAAATGTTCTGGGTGTTGTCTGGGTGTGGGGGGTGTGAAATCGGTGTGTGTTGTGTTTGTGTAGCGCTGTGTGTGGTGCTGTTTTCTGCGCGGTTTGTGTGGGTGTGTGTGGGGTGTGTGTGTTTTGGGGGGAGGTATGTTTTGTGCAGTGTGTTGGAGGAGTAGTCCTGGGGGGAGAGGAGGATAAATAGGAGGAGTAGTCCTGGGGAAAGAGGATAATAGGAGGAGGAGGAGGAGGAGGAGTCCTGGGGGGAAAGGAGTCTTATAGGTGGAGTAGTCCAATAGGAGGAGTAGTCCTGGGGGGGAGGAGTATAATAGGTGGAATAGTCCTGGGGGAGGTGTATAGGTGCCCAATGTGTGCGGGGGGCGTGGCCGAGCGGGCAAAGTGTGTGGGGGCGTGGCCGAGCAGGCAAAGTGTGCCGGGGGCGTGGCCAAGCCGAGCGGGCAAAGTGTGCCGGGGAGGCGTGGCTGGGCCGCGCCAAGCGGCCAATGCGACTGTTGTCACTGTAATGACGTCATTTTGGAGCAAGACAGCCAGACAGAATAAGGCTATTATATTTACATAATACACACATATACGGTGCCTTGTGAAAGTATTCGGCCCCTTTGAATTTTTCAACCTTTTCCCACATTTCAGGCTTCTAACATAAAAATATAAAAATTTTAATATTATGGTGAAGAATCAACAAGTGGGACACATTTGTTAAGTTGAATGAAATTTATTGCTGGTTTTAAACTTTGATAAAAAATAAATAACTGAAAAGTGGGGCGTGCAATATTATTTGGCCCCTTTAAGTTAATACTTTGTAGTGCCACCTTTTGCTGCGATTACAGCCGCAAGTCGCTTGGGGTATGTCCTATCAGTTTTTCACATCGAGAGACTGAAATTCTTGCCCATTCTTCCTTTGCAAATAGCTCGAGCTGAGTGAGGTTGGATGTAGAGCGTTTGTGAACAGCAGCTTTCAGCTCTTTTCAGATTCTCAATTGGATTCAGGTCTGGACTTTGACTTGGCCAGTCTAACACCTGGATATGTTTATTTGTGAACCATTCTATTGTAGATTTTGCTTTATGTTTGGGATCATTGTCTTGTTGAAAGCCAAATCTCCGTCCCAGTCTCAGGTCTTGTGCAGACTCCAACAGGTTTTCTTCAAGAATAGTCCTGTATTTGGCTCCATTCATCTTCCCATCAATTTTAACCATCTTCCCTGTCCCTGCTGAAGAAAAGCAGGCCCAAACCATGATGCAGCAGCCACCACCATGTTTGACAGTTGGGATGGTGTGTTCAGGGTGATGAGCTGTGTTGCTTTTACGCCAAACATATATGGAATTGTGCCCAAAAAGTTCGATTTTGGTTTCATCTGACCAGAGCACCTTCTTCCACTTGTTTGGTGTGTCTCCCAGGTGGCTTGTGGCAAACTTTAAACAACACTTTTTATGGATATCTTTGACAAATGGCTTTCTTTTTTGCCACTCTTCCATAAAGGCAGATTTGTGCAGTATACGACTGATTGTTGTCCTATGGACAGACTCTCCCACCTGAGCTGTAGATCTCTGTAGTTTATCCAGAGTGATCATGGGCCTCTTGGCTGGATCTCTGATCAGTCTTCTTGTTTGAGATGAAAGTTTGGATGGACAGTCGGGTCTTGGTAGATTTGCAGTAGTATGATACTCCTTCCATTTCAATATGATTGCTTGCACATTGCTTCTTGGGATCTTTAATGTTGTGGAAATCTTTTTGTAACCAAATCCAGCTTTAAACGTGTCTTCAGAACAGTATCACGGACCTGCCTGTTGTGTTCCTTGGTCTTCATGATGCTCTCTGTACTTTAAACAGAACACTGAGAATCACAGAGCAGGTGCATTTATACGGAGACTTTATTACACACAGGTGGCTCATATTAATCATCATCAGTCATTTAGGACAACATTGGATCATTCAGAGATCCTCAATGAACTTCGAGTGAGTTTGCTGCACTGAAAGTAAAGGGGACGAATAATATTGCAAGCCCCAATTTTTAGTTTATTCTTTCTTACAAATGTTTAAAATAAGCAATAAATTTCATTCAACTTCACAATTGTGTCTTACTTGTTGATTCTTCACCCTAACATTCAAATTTTTATCTTTATGTTTGAAGCCTGAATACTTTTGCAAGGCACTGTAAAACACACACACACACACACACACACACACACACACACACACACACACACACACACTATATACTTTCAAATACTGGCGGGTCAATCGACTGATCCAATAACGGCAACAGGATTCAAATTATTATGTATTAAAAAACAATTTTACAAGTCCAGGAGGTACAACATTTCAACAAATATCTCAACAATTAGAAAATGAAAAAAACAAAACAAAAACATGAAAAGGAAAAAGAAATAAATGCAAAAATATTTTTTAGGAATATAACAGAATGAAGAGAGTTTAGAACTTGGGGATCTACTGGGGATCGATAGTAATACATCAGCTGGAGGCTCTATCCACGGCCCTACAAAAGGGAATTAACAACTGAGGAACTTCTAAACGCTGTTATGTTTTTGGTGTTCAAAAAATGGTGGAAGCCTTGCGGTAATTGGGATGAGCAGGGTAAGTGCTAGTATTGGAGGATTTAATGGATGCGTCAATTCTGGGGGGGGGCTGCAGGCTGCTATTTTTTGGCTAGGGAGGGCCCAATAACTATGCCCCCCCACCTGTGAATACTGTCCCCCTGCAGTCTGCCTTATCTTGGCTGGGAATCAAAATTAGGGGGGGGGACGCACGCTGCATTTTTACATTATTTCTTTAAATACAGAAAAATCTGCATGGGTCTCGCAGGGGGCCTTCAGCTGTCTGCGTAATCCCGGCTGGGTAACAAAATACGGGGGACCCTACACCATCTTTTCCAATTATTTATTCATTCTTACACTAAAGTTCAGTTACTCAGAAAGCTACTGTGCCAATCACAGACGCTGTTACAGAGTGTGGTCGGGAGAATCAGCAAATATTGGTGAGATTTAATCAGCGGACTCTGAAGCAGGGCGGTAGCTGCGCAGAAACTAGGCAAGTATAATTGTCCTGCTGTAATCCCCCCCTTTTTTTTTTTTAATATAGGTGGCTGAACCAAAACATTAACACTGATCTCAGTGAGAGACCTGTGGACAGGGTCAGCGCATGAACTGTGGACTTTATAGTTCAAATTTGCCCATCACTATTGACCAGTTCTCTTTAAAAATACTGGTAGACTGACACAGTTTCACCAGCACGTTCATATATGTTATATACTTATTCTATCTATCTAATATATATATATATATATATATATATATATATATATATATATATATATATATATATATATATTAGATAGATAGAATAAGTATATATATACACACAATTTATTGGATGAAGTTCAAACTCTGCAGACTGAAACAGCTTTGTTGACATGGATTGCATTAAAATTTTGTATCTCTAAATTTGGAGTGCAGAGTTCTTCCTCTTTTGACAAATACTGTATGGAACCCTATTCAAACACCTGTCCTATAGTTCAGAAGTGCCATATAGTATAGCTCATCTAAGGCTGTGTGCAGGTTTGATGACCCTTCCCCCTTACTCTCCCTGCTGTGCTATATATATGTCACATAAGGGCCGTGAGAGCCCAAAATGAGCCTTGACAATGAATAATATGTATGGACCTGCCTCATGCTGCACAGCCTGCCCACACCTTCATATCATATATGTGTGAGCCGAGGCACTGACTACTAGAGATGAACCAGCCCCCTAGTGTTAGAGTTCGGTTCAGTTCGTCGAACGGAGGACAAGTTCGACGAACCAATTCGAACCCCATTGAAAACAATGGGAGGCAAAGACAAACACATAAAAACACATTATACATGTACATATACAGTTAATAAACACTGCCATTACAGTTACAGGTCCCCACGACGAGTCCTGCACTCTGCCGCCGCTTTTCCTTCCGATAATCACTACATCCTCCCGGTAACAAGCACGGATGATAGGACCTCCCGTGACGTCAAAATAGCCATGTGACCAGTCACGTGTCTATTATCTCATTGGCTACAGACTGGTCACATGGCTAGACGTCATGCTAGGTCCTGTCAGTGCACCTCTCCGGTACGCGGTGCTCATTCCAGCATCTCCGTGTACCGGCGAGATGCGCTGGCACATCTTTGGCTTCCCCGTTCCCGCATGTGGGAGCTCTTTACAGAGTCAGCCCACGTGCAAGGACTGGCTGCCACAGCCGGTGAATTGTGGCACCGGGAATCACGTGATCGGAGCACCGTTGCTATAGTAACCCGCCTGTCAGCGGTGACGTCACCGCTTACAGCCCGCAGCCTCTGCTCACTCACTGAGTGATTAGACTGCACGGGGAGCAGCAGCATCTTCCTCCCATGCAGTGCTGTCAGTTGTACCAGAGCTGCATGGGTCGAAGGAGAAAGACGACAGAAGACCAGGATCGTGGAGGGGTGAGAGGGAGTAAAAAACATGGAGTCTCTAAGTGTGTGTGTGTATTTATTTCTATTAAAGTATTTTTTCTCTGTGTGGTGTCTCTTTTTAACCCTTTATTGGAGATTCTTAATGGCCGGGTCAAACTTGCCTGACATTAAGAATCTCTGACTTAATACTAGCTAGTAAAACAAAGCAAGTATTAACCCATTATTACCCAGCAAGCTACCCGGCTTCAGGGCTGCTGGAAGAGTTGGATACAGCGCCAGATGATGGCGCTTCTATGAAAGCGCCATTTTCTGGGGCGGCTGCAAACTGCAATTCGCAGCAGAGGGGCCCAGAAAGCTCGGGCCACCCTGTGCTGCAGATTCCAATCCCCAGCTGTCTAGTTGTACCTGGGTGGACACAAAAATGGGGCGAAGCCCATGTCGGGGTTTTTTTTTTTTTAATTATTTAATGAAATTCATGAAATAATTAAAATAAGGGCTTCCCTATTTTTTTAGTTCCCAGACGGGTACAAATAGGCAGCTGGGGGTTGGGGGCAGTTGTACCTGCCTGCTGTACCTGGCTAGCATACAAAAATATGGCGAAGCCTACGTCATCTTTTTGGGGGGCAAAAAACTCCTGCATACAGTCCTGGATGGAGTATGCTGAGCCTGTACTTCTGCAGCTGCTGTCTGCTCTCCTGCATACACTAGTGAATGGAGCATGCTGAGCCTTGTAGTTCTGCAGCTGCTGTCTGCTCTCCTCCATACAGGCAGACAGCATCTGCAGAACTACAAGGCTCAGCATACTCCATCCAGGACTGTATGCAGGAGTTTTTTGCCCCCCAAAAAAATTACATGGGTTTGCCATGTTTTTGTATGCTTGCCAGGTACAGCAGGCAGCTACGGGCTGCCCCCAACCCCCAGCTGCCTATTTGTACCCGGCTGAGAATCGAAAATATAGGGAAGCCCTTTTTTTTTTTTTTAAATTATTTCATGAATTTCAAGAAAAAATTAAAAAAAAAAAGTGACTTGGGCTTCGCCCACTTTTTGTGTCCAGCCAGGTACAACTAGGCAGCTGGGGATTGGAATCCGCAGCTCAGGGTGCCCAAGCTTTCTGGGCACTCCTGCCGTGAAATTCAGTCCGCAGCCGCCCCAGAAAAGGTGCTTTCATAGAAGCGCCATCTTCTGGCGCTGCATCCAACTCTTCCAGCTGCCTTGGAGACAGGTGGCTTGCTGGGTAATAATGGGGTTAGGGCAAGCTGTATATTATCAACTGGCCCTAAGCCCGAAGTTCATGGTGTGATGCCAATATTAGACATGGCCACCATGAATTTCAAGTACAGATAAAAAAAAAAAACACAACACAGAAAAATATTTTGATGAGAAATAAAGCACAACACAATTAGTGACTCCATCTTTATTGAAATAAAGAACCCCCCTCCGCAGTAATCCTGGTTCAAGGGTCCCGCGCCGTCCAATCCGGATCAAATATCATCTGATCGATTTGCTGGAAGGCAAATGATCAGATGTGTCAGGTTCAAGGGCCTGAATCACATGACACAGCAGCTAAAAACGGCTTTTATACAATCAGCTGATACATCAGTGTAAAAAAAAACCCCCAAAAACTTTACACTTCTGTGCAGGCTCCTGTCCGACAGCAGCAGCTGATAGTTTAGCCAGCCGGGCGGTAAAAAGCCGGCCTCGCCGCTCAATTTAATAGTGTCAGCTGATTCCATCAGGTGACCGGATCAGCTGATAATCACCAGGTCTGGGAGAGAGAGAGAGAGCGAGAGAGAGAGAGAGCGCGAGAGAGAGAAGGGAGAGAGAGAGGGGAGAGAGAGAAGAGAGGGGGGAGAGAGAGAGGGGAGAGAGAGAAGAGAGGGGAGAGAGAGAAGAGAGGGGAGAGAGAGAAGAGAGGGGAGAGAGAGAAGAGAGGGGAGAGAGAGAGAGGGGAGAGAGAGAGAGGGGAGAGAGAGAGAGGGGAGAGAGAGAGAGGGGAGAGAGAGGGAGGGGAGAGAGAGGGAGGGGAGAGAGAGAGAGGGGAGAGAGAGAGGGGAGAGAGAGAGGGGAGAGAGAGAGGGGAGAGAGAGAGGGGAGAGAGAGAGGGGAGAGAGAGAGGGGAGAGAGAGAGGGGAGAGAGAGAAGGAGAGAAAGGGGAGAGAGAGAGGAGAGAGAGAGGGGAGAGAGAGAGGGGAGAGAGAGAGGGGAGAGAGAGAGAGGGGAGAGAGAGGGGGGAGAGAGAGGGGGGAGAGAGAGGGGGGAGAGAGAGAGGGGAGAGAGAGAGGGGAGAGAGAGAGGGGAGAGAGAGAGGGGAGAGAGAGAGGGGAGAGAGAGAGGGGAGAGAGAGAGGGGAGAGAGAGAGGGGGGAGAGAGGGGAGAGAGAGAGGGGAGAGAGAGAGGGGGGAGAGAGAGGGGAGAGAGAGAGAGGGGAGAGAGAGGGGAGAGAGAGAAGGAGAGAAAGGGGAGAGAGAGAGAGGGGAGAGAGAGAGAGAGAGAGGGGAGAGAGAGAGGGAGAGAGAGAGAGAGGGGAGAGAGAGAGAGGGGAGAGAGAGAGGGGGGAGAGAGAGAGAGGGGAGAGAGAGAGAGGGGAGAGAGAGAGAGGGGAGAGAGAGAGGGGAGAGAGAGAGAGGGGAGAGAGAGAGAGGGGAGAGAGAGAGGGGAGAGAGAGAGAGGGGAGAGAGAGAGAGAGAGAGAGAGAGAGGAGAGGGGAGAGAGAAAGAGAGGTGAGAGGGGAGAGAGGAGAGAAGAGAGGACAGAGGAGAGAGAAGAGAGGACAGAGGAGAGAGGAGAGAGCAATGCAGCCTCATTCAGTGAACTGCTCCGATTTTAGAGGTGTGGCCCGCGGCTCACAGCTGATGTCCGCAGCCGTGACTTGAACTCGTGAACTAATGCTTCCTAGGCAGTAGCTCTACCCATTGAGCCACTGCCTCTAATGGGAAACATAGACAGATTTGGTCATCTTGACGTCTGCATTGCAGAGTGAAGTCTCCAGTGACAGCACAGCTCACTTCAGGTGCTGCGTGAAGAGGACACAGATCGCTCGTGTTCTACGTGGCTCCTTGTCATCTTCATGTAGCAGAGCTGACAGTGTCGTGTGGATTACTTCGGACCTGGATTGTTGTTTGGGGATTAATAAAGAGGTAAATGAGGGGTTTTTTTTTGTCTTATTCCAAATAAAGGATTTTTCTCCGTGTGTGTTTCTTTACTTTCACTTACAGGTTAATCATGAAAGGTGTCTCGGGGAGAAGCTTGTCATGATTAACCCCGTTATTACCTTGATTGCCACCACACCAGGGCAATTTGGGATCAGCTGGGTAGAGTCCCAGGACTGTCGCATCTAAAAAATGCGGCAATTCCGGGCAGCTGCTGGGTGATATTGTTAGGGTGGTGGGCTCCCCATAACGTGGCGCTCTCCATCCTGACAATACCAGCCTCCAGCCGTGTGGCTTTATCCTGGCTGGTATCAAAATTGGGGGGGGGGACCGCATTTTTTTTATTTATTTTACTGCACGATATAGACCCGCCCGCCAGCGGCTGTGATTGGTTGCAGTGAGACAGCTGTCACTCATCGTGGGGCGCGTCTGACTGCAACCAATCATGGGCGCCGATGGGCGGCGAAGGCGGAATACCTGATTGAATAATGAAGCTGCAGCCATTTTCAAAAGAGGAAAAGCCACAGGAGATTTGTGACAGCCGTGCAGCAAGGCGCCCGTGATCGGTGAGTAGGAAAGAGAGAGGTATTGTGCTGGGGACGCAGGACGCATGCAGATATGCAACGTCCGCACATACTTACTGTGAAAAGCCACGCTTCTGGTGATCGAACCGTTCTCGAACGGAACTCAAACTGCCGAACTTTAAGCAAATCGTTCGAGTAACGACTCGAACACCGGCCAAATCACTCGAACCGTTCGACTCGAACATCGCTCAACTCTACTGACGACGTAAAACCTGCACAGTTTTGCAAGAAGCAAGCCAAGCCCACTGATTGAGAACGTCGTGTCACAGCTGGGAAATGGGGAGAAGGGTGGGAGGTGAAAGAACAGTGAGTAGTAGTCATGTAAAAATTACATGAAGTGTCAGAGACCTGGAACAGGAGTAGGAGCCTTTATAGTTTTAAACAGATTTGTGGACTGAAGTACATTTATCTCCCAGGAGTACTGCTAAAAGTGCTAAATTTGTCACACTACAGGCCCACGTATTACCCACTGAGACCTACAAGAATATGTGCATAATACATAAACTGTAGTATAAGACGTTTTGATATTAAATGCAAGAAAACACATTTTGTCTTTAAAGTTAAAGTGATTAACATACTGCACAAATGGTAACAGGAGGAAATACTATACAAACACTGGATATACTAGACAAGGCTCCCCATGATGAAAGGATATGCTGAATCAGAGAAGGGCGTTGAGAACAGTGCTTTAGATATGGAGGGAACATTTTGCTTGAAAGGCATAATTGGCAAATCTTTCACTGGTCCCTGCAACTTGTCTCCCTTACAATCAATACCACTATAAATAATGGATGACTACCAGAGCCAATTAGAGGGCTGAACTCAATAGACATATGTTTCCCTACCTTCATCTAACTTCCTTTCTTTGTTGGGAAAAGGATGCTACAAGGACTTCTATTAAAATAGATGTGGAGCACACACTGGTGAAAAATGGGGATATGCAGAGCAATTACAGACCAGCCGCAATATATAAAGGGAAGCCATCAAGAACTCATTTCTAAAACTAATCCTCCTTATACACATCCCATGTTGACAATATACTGTACCTTGAAACATAAAACTTTAGTACTGTAATGTTTCACGTGAGGACATAAAGCATTTATCTTGAATACAGAAATAAAAATCAGTAAGAACAGCCAGACTATAAAAAAAAGGTATTTTGCAGAAATAGGATACAAGTAGTAAAAAATATGCTGCAATTCTGAAACATTTTCTTACACTTCCCAACATTAAAATTGCAAAACTAAGAAGGAATATGCGAGTATTACTCTGCACATGATGCATGGCATGAATAAAAGAATATTGGCACAGGCTGGCCAAATGCAGGGATTGTGGTGCAGGGAAAGCTGTAGGAAAAAATTGACACGTGGCGATTGAGAAGTGCTGTTGTGGCTGCTTAATAGGGAAAGGGTCATTGGAAAACTATTTCATGTTTAAATCCGGTTAAATGCATTTTTTTGCCAAGGTTAACCCCTCCCCCCTTCCTGCCTCCCAATTTGGATCAAAACTAAATGAGAGATCTTACAATTTTCACACTGGCCACGAGGCAAAATGTTCCTGTTTTAGGAAATCCATGTGTACAACAGACCCTGATCTTATGTATTTAAAGGGGTGTTCCCACCTCCAAAATCCTATATCCCTATGTAGTAGGTGTAATAATAATGTTAGCAAATACCTCCAATTAGAAATGTAGTAGAGCGCTCCTGAATAGCTGTGTCTCTAAGGCCCCCTTCACACGTCCGTGAAACACGTGCGTGTTTGTTCCGTTTCCGTATATACCGGAGACACGGACAAACATGCACCAATGTTAATCTATGATTGTGGTCACACGTGCGTTATTTCATTATGTCCGTGTGTGCGTGTCCGTGATCCGTATGTCTTTGCGTTTTGCACGGATGCATGTCCGTTATCTGCACGGAGCACGCACACGTGGACACAATGAAAGTCTATGGGTATGTGCACACACGTTAGTAAACACGTATGCATCTACCTATAGTCAGTGTCCGTTTGGTGTTTTTATTTCTAGTGATGTCGGCCATTCTTTCTATTTCTGTGTATGTCGGTCAATCTCCCTGAGTCCGTCGGGTGGTCTCTCTGTCTCTCTGTCTGTCTGTCCCTCTCTCACAGTCTGTCGGTCAATTTCCCCCCCTCTCTCATACTCACCGTTCCCCGATCCCCGGCGCGGCGCTGCACGGCATTCACACTGCTGCGGCGGCTTTTACTATTTTGAAAAAGCCAGCCGCTCATTAAACAATCTCGTATTCCCTGCTTTCCCCGCCCACCGGCGCCTATGATTGGTTGCAGTGAGACACGCCCCCACGCTGAGTGACGGGTGTCTCACTGCACCCAGGCTGGTATTCTCAGGATGGGGAGCTCCACGTTATGGGGAGCCCCCCGCCCTAACAATATCAGTCAGCAGCCGCCCAGAATTGCCGCATACATTAGATGCGACAGTTCTGGGACTGTACCCGGCTCTTCCCGATTTGCCCTGGTGCGTTGGGAAATCGGGGTAATAAGGAGTTATTGGCAGCCCATAGCTGCCAATAAGTCCTAGATTAATCGTGTCAGGCGTCTCCCCGAGAAACCTTCCATGATTATCTGTAAGTGACAGTAAATAAACACACACACACCCTTAAAAATCCCTTATTAGAAATAAAAAACACAAACATATACCCTGGTTCACAACTTTAATAAGCCCGAAAAAGCCCTCCATGTCCGGCGTGATCCAGGATGGTCCAGCGTCGCTTCCACCTCTGCTGCATGGAGGTGACCAGAGCTGCAGAATACACCGCCGCTCCTGTCACCTCCACGCAGCAGCTGAAGACAGCGGGCTGATTAAATTGTTGAACCAGGGTATATGTTTGTGTTTTTTATTTCTAATAAAGGATTTTTTCTGGTGTGTGTGTTTATTTACTGTCACTTACAGATTAATCATGGAAGGTATCTCGGGGAGACGCCTGACATGATTAATCTAGGATTTAGTGGCAGCTATGGGGCGGCTGCTGACTGATATTGTTAGGGTGGGGGGCTCCCCATAACGTGGGGCTCCCCATCCTGAGAATACCAGCCTTCAGCCGTATGGCTTTATCTGGCTGGCATTACAATTGGGGGGACCGCACGCCGTTTTTTTTAATTATTTATTTATTTTACTGCACAGTATAGACACGCCCACCGGCTGCTGTGATTGGGTGCAGTGAGACACCTATAACTCAGCGTGGGGGCGTGTCTCACTGCAACCAATCATAGGCGCCGGTGGGCGGGGAAAGCAGGGAATAGGAGATTTTTAATGAGCGGCCGGCTTTTTCAAAATAGTAAAAGCCGCCGCAGCAGTGTGAATGCCGTGCAGCGCCGCGCCGGGGATCGGTGAGTATGAGAGAGGGGGGGAAACTTCAGTCACTCGGGGGATTAGCGGTCACCGGTGAATCCTTCACAGGTGACCGCTAATCAGTACTCGACACAAACAGAGCCGCGGTATGAGGATGAAGTCGGGTGAGGTTCACCAGAGTTCATTCTCATCGCGCAACTCTGTCGGCTGTCAGCCGACATTTATAAACTACATTGTGCATCACACACACGGACATTCCACGCGGACATTCCACGTACACATACACATACACGTTCATTCCACACGCACACACGGACGTTCTACACAAACACGGCTAGCATACGCAATTCACACAGTTGCCACACGGACCATAAAAACGGACACAAAAACAGGACACGGACCCGAAAAATGGCCCGTAACACACGTGCGTGTTTTTCACGGACGTGTGAAGGGGGCCTTAGAGGTACTTCTCACATAGAGAGATCGCTAGAGACGTACCAGTGACGGCATCAGCGATCTTGCCCATTTTTTGGGCGTCGGGCTCCCGCAGGGCAGCACACGTCTGTGTATTTGACACCTTACCCAACGGCCTCGTTCGCGACTCACGTAGGCGTGCATCTTCATTGTTTTCCGCGCCCTCGCTGTTCCGATTGGTGATCGCTACTGCGGTCGGATTGGCCGCTTCCATCGTCTGTTCTGGCTTGTAGATCACAGTACATTTCAGAGGGCTGAATTCACTTGTCCCAGACAGCGTGTAGCAGCAAATCGTAATACAGTGCATTCTGCATCGGGACTGTAGGATGGAGAAGGATGGAGAAGGATGGAAGCACTATTATGTCCTTCTGTAAAGGCAAGGCAACCCAGTCAAACGCAGTTACGACCACCAATTGGAGCATAGGGGGCGCGGAAAAGGCAATGTAGATACACGCCTATGTTACTAATCAAGATTTGAATCGTGCTATGTGACAGGGTCCCAGCGACCGCCGTATCGTTGCTGCATCGTTGGGAAGATCTGACTGTTTGACAGCTCACTAGCGACCCTGTAGAGATGTACCAGTGATCCTGACCAGGTCGTATCTTGGTCGGAATCGCTGGTACGTCGTTTAGTGAGACGGTACCCTTCGCTCATGTGCAAGGCATTGGAGGAACTTCGGTACCCATGGTTACCACCACACATAATCACAGTTAGTTACTAGTGGTCATAACCATATAGTGCCTTGCGAAAGTATTCGGCCCCCTTCAGTTTTTCAACCTTTTCCCACATTTCAGGCTTCGAAGAAAGATAAAAAATGTAAATGTTATGGTTAAGAATCAACAAGTGGGACACAATTGTGAAGTTGAACGAAATGTATTGCTTATTTTAAACTTTTATAAAAAATAAACTGAAAATAAGGGGGTGCAATATTATTTGGCCCCTTTACGTTCAGTGCAGCAAGCTCACTCCAGAAGTTCATTGAGGATCTCTGAATGATCAAATGTTGTCCTAAATGACGATAAATATAATCCACCTATGTGTAATCAAGTCTCCATATACACGGTGTGCAGAATTATTAGGCAAATGAATATTTTGATCACATGATAATTTTTATACAAGTTGTCCTACTCCAAGCTGTATAGGCTTGAGAGCCAACTACCAATTAAGTAAATCAGGTGATGTGCATCTCTGTAATGAGGAGGGGTGTGGGGTAATGACATCAACACCCTATATAAGGTGTGCTTAATTAGGCAACTTCCTTTCCTTTGGCAAAATGGGTCAGAAGAGAGATTTGACGGGCTCTGAAAAGTCCAAAATTGTGAGATGTCTTGCAGAGGGATGCAGCAGTCTTGCAATTGCCAAACTTTTGAAGCGTGATCACCGAACAATCAAGCATTTCATGGCAAATAGCAAACAGGGTTGCAAAAAGCGTGTTGGGCAAAAAGGCGCAAAATAACTACCCATGAATTGAGGAAAATCAAGCGTGAAGCTGCCAAGATGCCATTTGCCACCAGTTTGGCCATATTTCAGAGCTGCAACATTACTGGAGTATCAAAAAGTACAAGGTGTGCCATACTCCGGGACATGGCCAAGGTAAGGAAGGCAGAAAAACGACCACCTTTGAACAAGAAACATAACATAAAACATCAAGACTGGGCCGAGAAATATCTCAAGACTGATTTTTCAAAGTTTTTATGGACTGATGAAATGAGAGTGACTCTTGATGGGCCAGATGGACAGATGGATGGGCCAGAGGCTGGATCAGTAAATGGCAGAGAGCTCCACTCCGGCTCAGACGCCAGCAAGGTGGAGGTGGGGTACTGGTATGGGCTGGTATCACCAAAGTTGAACTTGTGGGACCTTTTCGGGTTGAGAATGGAGTGAAGCTCAACTTCCAGACCTACTGACAGTTTCTGGAAGACAACTTCTTCAAGCAGTGGTACAGGAAGAAGTCTGTATCGTTCAAGAAAAACATGATTTTCATGCAGGACAATGCTCCATCATATGCATCCAATTACTCAACAGTGTGGCTGGCCAGTAAAAGTCTAAAAGATGAAAAAAATAATGACATGGCCCCCCCTTGTTCACCTGATCTGAACCCCATAGAGAACCTGTGGTCCCTCATAAAATGTAAGATCTACAGCAGGGGTTTCAAACACGCGGCCTGCTGGCCGCATGCGGCCCCATAGGCTGCTTCGTTCGGCCGCCAGCCAGTGCCCCTATTAACTATCGTGGCCGCTGCAGCCAGTGTCTGCACTTTGTTAGATAAAGGTTTTGCCGGCGCTGATCTCAGAGTCAAGGACTCTGCACGCACAACGCCGGCAAAACAATCATCTGACATAAATCACTGACAGGGGCTGCGGCCCCTGCACCGGCCGCGATAGTGAACAGGGGCACGGGCCTAGGGGCTGCACGAAGCAGAGATGAGGCAGCCGAGGGAACGCGGGACAGGTGAGAAGAATGGTGGGTGTGTGTGCGCACATTAACCCCATAGCGCCCTATGACTTACTGGGTACGTCATGGCTCCCTGGTACTTAAGGACCCACGACGTACCCAATACGTCATGACGAAATCGCAGTCCACGGGGCTGCAATCGCTTTGCATTGCAAATACCTTAGATTCGGGATGGAGCGGACCTCAGGAGGGGTGGTGTCTGCTCCCCGGACCTACGGAGGCTGTGATTGGTTGACGAACGCCGCTCAGCCAATCACAGCCACTGTAATGTTTTAGCCATTGAAAATGGCTGAAACATTGAAATCCAGCCATATCAGTGCAGCTATAGCCCTGATCATTGGCTGGAGCTGGGTGACCTCCATTTCACCCGCCCCCAGCTCTGATTGGAGAGACCGGCCTTGTGACCGATCTCTCCAATCACTGTGGATCTAGGGCCGGAGACCACCCCCTGAGCTTCACTCCAGCGTCTGTGGAAGCCGATGGGAGCGATCTGTAAGTTATAGCCACTGCCCCCACCCCACCATTACTACAGGATGGAGACATTATAATAGAATAGGGACAAGGTGGGCACATTACTAAAGGATGGGGACATTATAAGGATGGGCATAATACTATTGGATGGGGACATTACTATAGAATGGGGACAAGGCTATAGGATGGGGACTAGGATGAGCACAGTACTACAGGATAGGGACATTACTACAAGGGGACAAGGATGAGAAACATTACTATAGGATAGGGATAAGGATGGACACATTACTACAGGATGGGCACATTATGATAAGATGGGGACAAGGCTGGGGACATTACTATAGGATGGGGACAAGGTTGGCATATTACTATAGGATAGGGACATTATTGTAGGATGGGCACATTACTATAGAATGGGACAACTATATGATGGGGACAGTACTACAGGATAGGGAGATTGCTACAAGGGGACAAAGATGGGGAACATTACTATAAGATGGGGACAAGGCTGGGGAACATTACTTAACGATGGGGACAAGGATGAGCACATTACTTTAGGATGGGGACTAGGATGGGGCACAATACTACAAGGGGACAAGGATGGGCACATTACAACAAAATGGGGGAATATTGCTAAAAGATGTTTGGCAAAACTTCTATATAGTGATAATTGTAACACTATTAGTTCCAAGAAAGGGATAAAATGTAAAAAAAAAAAAAAAAAAAAAATAAAAAAAAAAAAAAAAACAACAAAATAGCCATGACTTTTTTTTACCATCAGTTTTTTTTTTCATATATTTAAAACAAAGAATGTGCACATTATAATAAACAAGTGAAACATGTTTAAAATCAGTGATCCAAAAGGTGTGTAAAAAAAAAAAATATATGGTACCAAAAAAATTGTCACTATGTCCTGCAAAGAATGCGGCCCCCCAAATTATTTTTTTCCTCTGTGTGGCCCATACATCCAGCTGAGTTTGAGACCCCTGATCTACAGGGAGAAAAAAACCAGTACACATCTCGGAACAGTGTCTGGGAGGCTGTGTTGGCTGCTGCACACAATGCTGATCATAAACAGATCAAGCAACTGACAAAATCTATAGATGGTAGGCTGCTGAGTGTCATCAGAAAGAAAGGTGGCTATATTGGTCACTAATGTTTTGGGAGTTTTGTTTTTGCATGTCAGAAATGTTTATTTCTAAATTTTTTGCAGTTATATTGGTTTAACTGGTGAAAATAAACAAGTGAGATGGGAATATATTTGGTTTTTATTAAGTTGCCTAATAATTCTGCACAGCAATAGTTACCTGCACAAACAGATATCCTCCTAAGATAGCCAAATCTAAAAAAAAACAAAACAAAAACACTCCAACTTCCAAAAATATTAAGCTTTGATATTTATGAGTCTTTTGAGAACATAGTTGTTGATCAATAATAAAAAAAATCCTCTAAAATACAACTTGCCTAATAATTCTGCACACGGTGTAACTGCACCTGCTCTGTGATAGTCTCAGTGTCCTTTTAAAGCACAGATAGCATCATGAAAACCAAGGAACACAACAGGCAGGTCCGTGATTCTGTTGTGGAGAAGTTTAAAGCCGGATTTGGTTACCAAAAGATGTCCACAACTTTAAACATCCCAAGAAGCACTGTGCAAGCGATCATATTGAAATGGAAGGAGTATCATAGTATCATACCACTGCAAATCTACCAAGACGCGGCCGTCCCTCAAAAATTTAATCTCAAACAAGGAGAAGACTGATCAGAGATGCAGCCAAGAGGCCCATGATCACTCTGTATGAACTGCAGAGATCTAAAGCTGAGGTGGGAAAGTCTGTCCATAGGACAACAATCAGTCATACACTGTACAAATCTGGCCTTTATGGAAGAGTGACAAGAAGAAAGCCATTTCTCAAAGATATCCATAAAAAGTGTTGTTTAAAGTTTGCCACAAGCCATCTGGGAGACACAAACATGTGGAAGAAGGTGGTCTGGTCAGATGAAACCAAAATCGAACTATTTAGGCACAGTGCCAACCGATCTGTTTGGCGTAAAAGCAACACAGCTCATCAACCTGAACACACCATCCCCACTGTCAAACATGGTGGTGGCAGCATCATGCTTTGGGCCTGCTTTTCTTCAGCAGGGACAAGGAAGATGGTTAAAATTGATGGGAAGATGGATGGAGCCAAATACAGGACCATTCGTGAAGAAAACTGTTGGAGTGTGCAAAAGACCTGAGACTGGGACAAAGATTTGTCTTTGAACAACACAATGATCAAAAACAAAAAGCAAAATCTACAATGGAATGGTTCACAAATAAACTTATCCAGGCGTTAAAATCGCCAAGTCAAAGTCCAGACCTGAATCCAATCGAAAATCTGTGGAAAGAGCTGCAAACTGCTGTTAACAAATGCTCTCCATCCAACCTCACTCAGCTCGAGCTGTTTGCAAAGGAAGAATGAAGAATTTCTCTCGATGTGCAAAACTGATAGGACATACCCCAAGCGACTTGCAGCTGTTATCGCAGCCAAAGGTTGGGCTACAAAGTATTAACTTAAAGAGGCCAAATAATATTGCATGCCCCACTTTTCAGTTTATTTTTTTTTTTTATAAAATAAGCAATACATTTCGTTCAACTTCACAATTGTGTCCTACTTGTTGATTCTTCACCATAAAATTAAAAATGTTTATCTTTAATGTTTTAAGCCTGAAATGTGGGAAAAGATTGAAAAATTCAAAGGGGCCGAATACTTTTGCAAGGCACTGTAGATATCTAAGGTTCTGCAATGCCCTGATCATGAGGTAGGAAACAAAGTGAATCAGAAGAAGTATACTACATTTCTAATTGGAGGTATTTGCTAATATTATTATTACACCTACTACATATTGGGATCGGATCTTGGAGATGGGAATACCCCTTTAAGCATCTAATCAGCGTGTGTAAAGATCTTTGTGGAGGGAGGGGTCAGCTGTGACATTGCCTGTAGGGACTGATGGATTCTGTGTTATACAGTCGTTACCCATCATTGTAATCGGGCCTCTGAGGAGAAAACTGCTGTTTCAGAAAGGACAGCAAGTACAAGTCTAAAAAAGCCCTAATGGCTATTGTGAAAACGGAAAGATTTTTTTGTTTTATTTTTTTTTTTTATTATTTAATAGTAATATGAAGAAAAAAAAATACCAAAAAATAAAAATACAACAAAAAAACCTGATTCAAACTAGTAATTTTCAAACAATATTTTGAAAAGATGTCAAAAAGCCACAAACCATATTACCTTTAATTTATAATGTGAGCGCTGCACTTTTATTTTCTTAGACCATTAGTGACGGCATTATGGAAGCAATGTATCTAAACCCAGCCTACCATGTTTTTTAATAGCTCTTTACATAGAGAGATCTCATTGCATCTCACAGACAGAACATGCTTGCTCCCTCGTAGCACAGAGTTTGCATCGCCGCATGGCCTGTATTACATTTGCATTAAAAGTAAAAAAAATAAAAAAATCTCATCAATAACCATTAACCAGTAATGACTTCCTTAACAGAGATGTGGGCTTCCTTCTTGCACTAATCCACAATATAGCTGGATTTGCTTCCTTCATCAATGGTCATTAGCATGGGTTTCCAGCTAATAGCCATTTACCTGACGTTACATGAATCTCCTTACTGCATTACACGCCATATTTTTTAATCAGGGCTTACACTGTCAATGACCATTCACCATATAAGACGACAATTAATCTAGCATGATGAGATAAAAGTAAATGCATTTTTGTAACACTCTAATTTGTAATTATAACCGGCCTCACAAAACATTAACACAAGTTGGAATGAATATTCCTAATGATATTCGGGGGCTGATCAGCTCTAGACCTCCGGTACTGAATCCATTCTCGAGCAGTGAGGTCATCTGCACTTAGTGTGTGTTTCCCAAAGGATGCAGAATCAATAGAAAGCATTGTTTGGAGGGGCGGTTATATGCAGCCTGGCACAGGCACCAGACCTTTTCCCTTGTGTTTTTATTCAAAAAGAAAATGTTCAACAATTCCCTTATCTGAGATCTGGCTCACACAATATCCCTGCGCTTGCAAATTGTTATTCTAACCCTGTGATTAAGTATATAACTCTAGCAGAAGAGAGCATCGAATGTGAACCATCGAGTGTAAAATCAGGCACAGGCAGAAACCACTACAAAACAGATGTTAGATTTGTATTGCGTAAAGGAATCCAGCCAAATCAGGTTTAAAGAGGTATTACTACACACAAACAATGGCTTTTACATTTAGTCATCAACACAAGGGTCTACTTGTGGCATATGGACCGCTGCCAAGTCATGCCCATAACCGTTACTGCAGGCAAAACCTGAGGAGATGGTATATTCTTATCAGGTTACACATATCTTATGACTAGAGTTGGTGTGAATCAATTTGCAGTACCCAATCCATAGGCCACAACCGTAACCTTAGAATCGCCTCTTACCAGTGATGTCACTTGCGTCACACTGGAACATTGACGACACGCCAGGCGTGAGAAATGAAAGCCATGGATGCCATCAGATAGGGGCAGTGCTTGCGGCGGCCGTCCAGCCGGTACAGGTTACTGATGGGGCTGACTGACTAGATCCTGCAAATTCATTTGCACCAACTCTAGTTAGGTCATATAAAAAGTATGCCATATGCTTTATCTGAGGGCAGACAAACCCATCAATGGCCTGGAATTCCTGCCTAAAAATGGACAAGCAATCACAAAGCCTATCTCCCAAATGCCTTACAATATTGTCCCCTTCCTTTGAGTACAGCTAAGAAAATGGATTACGGAATTAAAGGCATATTTATTTTATAACTATGCTGCCTAATATAGGAAAAGTAAGTACTGTAAAGACCATTCCACTATACGAGTATGTGCCCACCGATTTGTGAATGCAGTGTCATTGCTCTTGCAGAGACGCTAGTGTTTTGTGCGGGAAAACGCAATGGTCCGTGCCCTCGATCAGAATTCTGGGCGCAGCAGATTTTCCCTCTGTTCTCCCACTGAGAACACTCACGTCTCCGCAAGTATAAATTGACATGCTGAGGCTCGGAAAGCTGTGCCGCAGGTCAGTTTACACTGCAGAAAAAAAAAATGAACATGGGATTTCTATAAATCCCGTCCACTGTTCTTGTACTCTACAAAGCAGCATTTTGGACACAGGGGAAATCTGCTGCGTCCAAAACACTGCTATTCCAGATCGTGGGCACACAACCCAACAATTACCTAAAGGCACAAGAAAAAGGTGTTATTTGGCAAGTAGTACTTTATCAAAGACTACCGGGGACTGTCCCTATTAATTCATCAGTAACTGACAGCCACTAAGCTTCTATGCAGCTTACACAACAGCAGGTGCACCCCCATAAATTTAACTTGGGTGGTGGCCCTGAGCGGCCGGTGGCACTTCAACAACAGATTCTCGACCCTGCTTGCCTGTGCATGCTCATTAATATAGCGCAGTCCACCACAAGCCTTTTTGGTGCAGCTTGGAGTAACGATAAGAGGACCTGTGCCAGTACTACAGTAGAAGTGGAAAAATGGCTCTAACGTCTACATTGAGCAGTCCTGAAGCCCCACAGAGGATTGATAAATACAGCATTAGGCTTGAACATAATGTGTATTTTTTATAACAGAAAATTGGCACAAACACATTGATGCACGAGAACTACATATATACATCTATACATACATACATACATACATACATACATACAAGTTCTTCAATGCAGACACAATTTCTTGCCATTTTTAGTATTTCCGCATAGAAACAGACTTTAAGAACTTCCTCTAACTACCGCCGAATACTGTAGACTTAAACCATGTTTATATTGGATTTGGGAAATAAAAAAGGATGTGGTTTTCTGACGGTAATAGACAAATAATGAATGCAACACAAACTTACACTATAAATATCTTTATCTCAGACAGCTCCTTATGTTATTATTTACAGTGCTAACATACCTGTTGATAACCATTTTATCTCATACATAAAGGGGTTACCCACTTAAACAACCCCTTCTCATTCCCAATGTTTGGTCCCACTAAAATTACAAAAGCTTATAGGTCCCCTGCTGTGCCAGCACTGGTCGGACCAAGTTGCATGTAGTAAGCTAGTCCAGCAGGGAATCTCTTTAAACAACAGCACATAGTCTAAGTAACATTACTAAAAACACTTAGCCCCTTCTTCATGAGGACTGATGGGAAACCCTTCTACCTAAAAACAAACAAAAAAACCCCCCTAACTTACCATGAAATGAGGCTGTGTCAGAATACGCTTCAGCTCTTTTGCATCATTATTCTCAGGGTAACATGATATTTCTTCCAAAACCTACAGTGAGAGGCAAAGTAAGAATTAGACGTTAAGATTGTTATGCTTTTGTATAATCCATTAATTGACTTTCTATGGTTGGGGTCCGCCACGACAGGATGCTAAAAAGTGGTCAAATTACAAGGCTTTGACTGACCTTTCTATTCCTTGAGTATGTGTGCCTCTAGTCCCCTTTTGCCTTTTTACAGATCTGCACAATGATATGTCTGGAACGGCACCTGTCTTTGGTGGCCAGTCGCTCATCTCCAGGTTGATAAGCATGACCAAAACTGTGCACACTAGCCCATAAAATGGTTACATACGCAACTATTACCTAATGTTTCCTTGAGAAGGAGTGCCACGAAAATTTCCCTTAATAGGGGTATTCCCATCTCCAAGATCCTATCCTAATATGTATTAGGTGTAATATTTTTATTTATATTAGGAAATGCCTCCAATTAGAAATGTAGTATAGTTCTTCTGACTCACTATGTCACTTACCTCATATGTTCAGTGCATTGCAGGACCTTAGGTAGCCACGATTACGACCATATGTATAGTCAGTTAGTTGCTAGTGGCCATAACCATGGATACCTAAGGTCCTACAAAGAGGAGGCAAGTGACAGTGAATCAGAAGAACTATACTACATTTCTAATTGGAGGTATTTGCTAATACCATAATTACACCTACTACATATTGGGATAGGATCTTGGAGATGGGAATACCCCTTTAAGAACATCAGGGACTAATTTTGTATCTTAAACATGAAGGATATTGTTGATATTAAAGAGGTTATTCACCACTCAACAACCCCTTCTTAATCAGTATGTTTTCCCCTTGTAAATTAATATACAGTGGAACCTTGGTTTACGAGAAAAATCCGTTCTGGGAGTGTGCTTATAAACCAAGTTACTCGTTTAGCAAAGAAAAATTTCCCATAGGAAACAATTGAAACTCAGACAACTTCTGCAAAGTCCCATCCTGGTCCCCTATTGTGCCATTCCACACACACACACACACACACACACACACACACACACACACACACACACCTTACCCTCTGTTCCATCAGAAGCCTCATGGTTCTTGTAGTCCACAGGTATGTGTATCCGGTAACAATTGCGACCGATGCCGGAGCTTCCGCTGTCAGCGCTTCAGCAGCAGACGTCATACACATGAGCCGCTTGCCTCTGATTGGTCAGTGCGCGGCCTTTGAGAAGCGCTGACAGCGGAAGCTCCTGCATCGTCGCTATGGTTACCAGATACACATACCTGCAGATTACAAGAACCAGGAGGCTGCCGGGGGAACGGAGCGTAAGGGGAGCCCTGTATGTATGTATATATATATATGTGTATGTATGTATGTATGTATGTATGTATGTATGTATGTATGTATGTATGTATGTATATATATATATATATATATGTATGTATGTATGTATGTATGTATGTATGTATGTATGTATGTATGTATGTATGTGTGTGTACGTACTGCAAGAGCAGGTCAGAGCACGGTGGAAGTACGGAACCGGAAGTGTGTGGTGTGAGTATCTTGCTCGTACAGCAAAGCATTGCTCGTAAACAGTTACAAATTTACTGCAAGCTTTGCTCGTATAGCGAAACACTTGCACACCAAGTTACTCATAAACCGAGGTTGCACTGTGATCTTCTACTCGCACTGGGTACTGTCCTGTGATTTCGGCACTGGCTCACAATGGCCAATTTAATGTCCCCACCTTCAGAAAAATCAGACATCCAGGGGAAGTCAGAGCAGTCACTGCTCTGGTATCCTTCAGATGTCAACTATATCCAGAGGAAAGAACAGTAATGTGGCTGCTATTTTGCCATCGCAATTATATGCCCAAAGGGACTTAATGGGAACATTGCTGAAATGGCACTGGAGGAGAGTAGAAGTGTTATTACTTAAAGGGAAACATACTAATTATGAAGGGTTTGTCCAAGTAGTGGTCAATCTCTAAGATTTCATACTATTTTATAGCTTATTTCAAGATTTCTTCTAATACATATAAGAAATTGTGGTGGCTACCTTGTCAAAACAAAAAGAACGGATGTGGTCTAAGCAGTCATAATGATAAAGTTATGTCATACTTATAACCTCTATATATCTACATTACTGGACTTAAACTTGGATTTACTAGGTCTTTTTCATGGCTGAAAAGGTCAGGAATGGATAAGATGGAACCTTTAATAACATCAATCATGTGATCCTTTTATTTGGTACACAGGGTAAATAAACAACAAAAACTCTACATTTTTAGAATGTATAAAGAAAATTAAGGTGTTTAGGTGGCATATTTTTTGTAATACAGTAGTGGGATCTGAAGTAACTACAGCATTCATTTATGGTCAACTGAAACAGACAGCGGTTATTTAATGGGGCATTGCAGGTGACATTTTTCACTGACCAAATCTATGTAAGCGGAAAAAAACAAAAACAATGTGCACAATTTTCCTTTAGAAGTCAGATGAGACTCATGCATTAAAGTCTACAGGTGCAAGAATTTTTTTTTAAAAAAACTCAGATGCCAGAATATAGTATTCAATTTTCACATTTACATAGGAATTCTGTAAAATAGGAAGCTAAATATTTGAAATTATTATTAATGGCTACTGTAAAAAAAGCAAAAGAAAAACAAAAAAACAACATCACTCGAACATCTGCAGAAGATTGTTCACTCCACTGCACAGAATGCAATTTGGTCCTCAAGAGCAAAGGCTGACCAATAGAGTATTAAAAGCTAAAAATGGACTGAAAAGGCTTTTTTCAGGGCCCCAAATGAAATGTTTTTTTTTTTATATATAAATATTAACCTCTTCACGACCTATGACGTACACACCAAGCCAGCATCTTTCCCTGCACATGTTGGCTGATCAGATCAGCAGACGTGTGCCTCTGATAGCCGTGGGTGGACTGGAGATCCATCCAAGGCTGTTAACCAGTTAAGCCCCCCTGTCATTCGCTGACGGGGAGCGCGTCATTCACCGCTCTCATTGGCAGCTCCATGATGTGATGACCCCCAGTCTCTGTTATGACGAACTTCATGTGAACGTCGGTTTTCAAATTTATGTACAAGATAGCCAAGATCATAGTCTGTAAAATGAAGGTAGTCTCACGTTCTAAGCTGTAGTGGATGGTGAGATATGAGGCCTGAAAGTCAAAAGTTTAAAACCTTATTACCCTTTGCTTGGCAGTGTAATTCTGCCTAGTAACAGTCTTATGCATTTATAGGTGATATGGATTTGATGAACTTTCCACCTTTCTGGTTTAAAAAAAAATAAATATATATTTGGTGGGTGCCGTATGTCTGTCTATGGAGGACATTTGGTGGGTGCTGTATGTCTGCCTATGGAAAATACCGGGTGGGTGCTGTATATCTGTCTATGAAGGATACCCGGTGGGTGCCATATGTCTGCCTATGGAGGATATTGGGTGGGTGCCGTATGCCTGCCTATGGAGGATACCGGGTGGGTGCCGTATGCCTGCCTATGGAGGATACCGGGTGGGTTCCGTATGTCAATAGAGGATACCAAAGTCAGAAAGCCCGAATTGCCATTTTTTGATTGTCGCAAATCAGTGGTAGTTGAGGGGTTAAGAAATAAGTTACTTTACGCAAACTTAATTTATAATTAAACCATGCTTTGATTTTTAAGTCTAATTACATGTAAATGTTACAATAAACTTCATCCAAATGATGAAATAGACATCTTAGCAGTCAGGCATGACCTAATTACAGGTAATGGTAATTGGATTGACATCAATAATTTCTGCATTTTATTAGCTAATTAACCAAACAATGTGTAAAAATGATGAGAAGAAAATCCTACATAAAGATGAAGAATTACCTATTGAGGAATAAAAGCACTTGTAGATTTGTTGCCTACAAATAGAAGTCTGATTACAGCTAAATAATAGAGCTTTTTATTACGGATGATTTGTTCTACAAGAAACGCTCTGACCAAGTGACTGTCGGAGTGGTTATTGCGTCCATAATTACATCTCCCGGCTTCTGGCCTGTTCTTAGCATTTACAATAAATTCACAATAGACCTGAATCAAGATTTGATTCAATAACTTAAATGAGATCAAAATTGTGAACAGTAAAAAAAAAAAAAAAATGGTAATTACCTCTTTGGCTCGTTGTACAGCATCACTCGGAGGGTTCCTGATTTGTGGTGAAGACTTTGTATTGATTTTGTCATAAAGCTAAAATAAAATGACAAGAAGAATAGAATCAGGCAGGGTCCTGCGATCAAACATGACAGAATTAAAGTCCTGATTTTTAATCAGACGATGCAGTACTCTAAGTCATTTGCCTGTATTTGTTCTCCAGCACATGGAAACGCTGAGAATAATGTACAAAGTCCTTCCTAATGTAGAGGAAAGTTTCCTGCTGTAATAGCCGTCTCGAGGAAGTGATGAAAATCCCTAATTAAGCCCTGGCAAGCTGTTTTTTTTCCTGCAAGGAATGTGAAGACGTAAGATTAGGCCACAACTGCTTCCCCATTACCATTTATGAACTAGAAGACTGTTGAATATATTTCTTCTATGGGATGGCACGGCGGTAGAAACCGTACCAAGGATGTTTATTAACGATATTCAGGACTACAAGGAGCTTCATTTACATCATTCAAATGTAGTCAATTTAGTGCGAGACACGGCACCAACATCAATACCACGAGCAGTGTAAGAACATTAAGACCTGAATTACCCACACAAGGGATAAACATTACCGCAGTTATGTTTTTTTCTTGCAAATGGTTAAATCTATATCAATTTAATAAATATTGCCCATATACAAGAAAAAATCCCCCCTTTCCCACAAGGATAAAGGTTCATAATTCTTATCATAATTCTCAGCTTTCATTTAGTAGCCAGATAGACAGGTCACATACATAACAAAGGTAAAAACCACAATTATCACAAGTGACATCATCACACAGCTTGTGCGCACTGTAATGTAACAAAAAGGAAAGAATCTTCATTAAAAAACAAACAATTAGAGAGAAATGTAAATGTAAGAACTTACAGCTCCTCTCCATCCCGAAACATAACATGAATTACACTGCTAAGTCATTATTTGCTTCGTAGCAGCCAACGGATCAAGCATCATATCACAAGACCTTTATTTTTAGCCCCGGGTTAACCAAGGTCAGCCAGCCAAGGGCTTGTATCCCTCAAATATACATATTATGCTCCAGGATGATTATTTAATATGCTCTGATTGTGCCGCCTTGTTTAAACTGGGGAAACGTCATACAATTTGGACCATGTAGGTAACAAAAAACATATGTACTATGTAAGTGGATACACCTGAACGAAAAGGTGTAGGCCGAGGAGTAATCCAGATGGTAATTACTGAGCTCTGATCTACGGGCACACAACGCCAGGCTGGAGTAAAAGGCCGCCATTCATCATATGTAAATGGGTTTTCTCATTGACTTATTTTAAACTTACAGCAAAGCCCTTTAAAAGGGAATCTGTCGGTAGGATCCATCCTCCTGTGCTGTCT
The DNA here is from genome assembly GCF_048569485.1 of Anomaloglossus baeobatrachus. NCBI lineage: Eukaryota > Metazoa > Chordata > Amphibia > Anura > Aromobatidae > Anomaloglossus > Anomaloglossus baeobatrachus. The sequence continues at coordinate 183,625,879 of NC_134354.1, forward strand.
ATATGGGCACGTAAGTTGTAAAGGTTGAAATATAATGATACCTGGATATCGGCCATCCAATGTTTTAGGGGTACTTCTCACATAGCGAGATCGCTAGCGAGATGGCTGCTGAGTCAAAGAATTTGTGACGTACCAGTGACCTCAGCAGCGATCTCGTTATGTGTGACACTGAGCAGCGACCTGGCCCCTGCTGTGAGATCGCTGATCGTTGCATACTGCTCCAGTTCATTTTTTGGTCTTTGCTCTCCCGCTGTGAAGCAGACATCGCTGTGTTTGACAGCGAGAGAGCAACGATCTGAATGTGCAGGGAGCCGGCTTCTGCGGACGTTGGTAACCAAGGTACACATCAGGTAACCAAGCAAAGGCTTTGCTTGGTTACCCGATATTTACCTTGGTTACCAGCGTCCGCAGCTTCTAGAAGCTGGCTCCCTGCACACGTAGCCAAGGTACACATCGGGCAACTATAAGCAAAGCGCTTTGCTTAGTAACCCCATGTGTACTACGGTTACCAAGCACAGCGTTGTTACATGGGTCGCTGGTGGCTGATCTCTGATCGCTGTGGAGATCTGCTTGTTTGACAGCTCACCAGCGACCATGGTGCGACGCTCCAGCGATCCCTGCCAGGTCAGATCGCTGGTGGGATCGCTGGAGCGTCGCTAAGTGTGACGGTACCTTTACTCCTAAGAAACCACGTTTTTATAAATAAGATAAGATCTGTGGGCTGGACACTAATCTACATGAGAATTGGCCTCTACAGCTTATTTTAACCTCTTAAGGATCGTTTTGTTTTTTTTTCCCCATTTTTGCACACACCTTTTCCTCCCCTTAGGGTACATGCCCACGATCAGTGTTTGCAGAGTTTTGGATGCAGCATGCTTCAGCTGCATCTAAAATGCTGCCTTGTACAGTACAAAAAATAAAATAAATCTTTATTTATATATAGCGCTAACATATTCCGCAGCGCTTTACATACATTAGGAACACTGCCCCGTTGGGAGTCACAATCTAAATTCCTTATCTGTATGTCTTTGGAGTGTGAGAGGAAACCGGAGTACCCAGCGGAAATCCACACAAGCACAGGCAGAACATACAAACTCCTTGCAGATGGATTCGAACCCAGGACCTCAGTGCTGCAAGGCTTTAGTGCGAACCACTGAGCCACCGTGCCGCCTGTACAAGCACAGTGGATGGGATTTCTAGAAGTCCTTTGCCCACTGTGCTTATTTTTTCCGCAAGTACTGATGTGCGGTGTGACTTTCCGAGCCTCAGCATGTCAATTGTTTGCTGCGGAGTCGCATGCGTCCTCCGTAGGGACAACAGGAGAGAGACCACAACTACCGAGCCTGGATCGTGGGCACAAGCAGCTGCGGTCTACTGTGGAGGAGACTCGTAGCCCCGCAGTCCAGGACGCAGTGAGTCCTGATCATGGGCACGTACCCTTATTCCATAACTTAATTTTTCCGTTGCTCTAACAGTGAGGGAGGAGTTGTTTTTTTTAAATTATACCAACCATTTTTATTATCGGATATACTTGGATAGTGGGAAAAAAAAAATCCATGTGAAAAAAATTAAATTAACAAAACATTCAGAATTGTGCTTTTATTTTTTCTTTTTTTTTCTTTAGAGCGTTCAAATAACCTGTCATTAGGATTCTCCAGGTCAGTAAGAACACGGCAATACCAAACATGTATTGTTGGTTTTATTTAAGTAGTGAAAAAATAAAAACCAATGTAAAAATAAAAACATCACTTGTGTCACTACGGAAAATGTCTTCCATTTTCAGGATATGGAGCTGTGAGGACTTGTTTTTTGTGGCCCAAGGTAATGCTTTTCTTGACATGTTGGGGTAGGAGGTTTTGATCGCCTATTACATTATTTTGTATTGTTTCTGTGTCTGAGAAATTGCAATTCTAGAGTTATGATTTTTTTTCTCATTCTGCTGATTCCTTATCGGATTAATTTGTTTAATATTTTCATAGATTGGATTTTTCCAGATGCAGCAGTATCAAATGTGCATTTAAAAATGTATTTGTTAATTTTTAATGGATTTCAACTTTTATATGTATTTTCTCCAAAATATTTTTTGTTTACCTTACATTATGTGTATATACTATATAACAGGGTGTGCTATACACAGCAATGCCACAGTATTGCTGTGTATAGCAGAGATCAATCTCCTATGAACACCAGCCACAGGATGGCTTTCCCAGGAGTACCATGTTGACAGACACTGAGGTCTTCAACAGATCCCTGACTGTCATGGCAATCCATGATCAATGATGAAGGGGTTAGAACAGCCCGCCCCCTGCTGCCAGCAATCTGTAAATTCCGTTGTCCCAGATTGACAGCAGCATTAAGCGGGTTAACAGCGCGGGCTGAGCACCATGGTTTTGGAGGCAGATGCCAGGAAAGGCAGTGAGCCGTCATACCCTGTACGCCATTACAAATTAAAGGGGGCGTTACCAGTGTGTGACATGTAATGACTGACAGTCTGCTCTTCTGATCTACACGTCTCACACAGGTAATACACGCTATCATTTAAAATAAGCTCTGAAGGCAAAATATCAGGAGATCAGTGTCTGGCCCCGAGATCATAAAAAACTGTCACCACAGAATGACTGGTGAAACCAAGTACAGGCGCTAGGGGCATCATGACAGGACCAAACATTTAGACACATTCGATTTTCCTCCATCTCCCCCCTCCCCTCTTCTTTGATGGATGCCACTGACTTCATATAACCAGGGAGGGGAGTAGATAGATGGAAAACAAGCAGATGGGAAGGTGAATTTAAAGGATTAGCTCCGCCATGATGCACGTGCGCCTGTACGCTGTGTGAACTGTCATTTGGTGCTGACAGAGTCCCTTTAACAGCTAATTTACATATTAAGAAAAATGTGGATTTCTTGAGAATAAAACATTGACGTGCAGATATCAAAGTATCCTTTTATTCAACTATGACATGCACCCCCTTATAGACCGGCTAGGAAAGTTGATCCTATTGACAGATTCTGTTTAAGAAAGCTAGCTGCAATGGCCAAAAATTGGAAGGCATTCTAAGGAAATTGACATCTGCTCTCTGCAGAAAGTGTTCAACTCACAACAAACTATGGCCTCAGACATCCATGATTTAATTGTTACGTAAAAAGAGGGATCTGTTAAAAATTTCAGCTGTAAAGCTTCCCCAACCCATTACAAATGTTAATCACGGCCAAACAAACTACACATTGATGCCATCCATGTTGGTCTTCAGAGACCTACAGACTTGAACGGGTAATTTTGTTCCATGACTTTGATTAAAAAAAAAAAAAAAAAAAGTTCAAAACGGGATACATGCCGCTTACAACTACAGACCGCATTGTCACAGAAAAATGAATCATTCTGAAAGTCGGACAAGGAGCAAGCCACATGGGCGATTAGTCGATATGGTGGTCATTTTTGGCTTCTCCCCGCCCTCCTTGCAGACTTGTATAAGAAGAGACCAGTCAGGCATCGACTCACACTTATTGTGCATAAATACATCATACAAAAAATATTCTACGTAAAACATAAAGACACTTGAATTTTTTTTTTCTTACCACTATGCTAAACTGTGGATGTTACACATCTCACGAGGGACAAGACTGCACTATGTGGCATTTACTTGAACCAATTGTAAGTATATGTATCCATGTTACCTTCAGCAATTCGTAATGAATTCATACTCGCTGGAACGTTTACACTGCAGCAATCTGCTCAAGTCTGTGTGTAGCCCCATCCTATTTATACTCACTGAATTTTACTAAAATCTAAAAAAAAAACACCTATAAAAGCAGCCTTTTATATGTGTAACATCACTGAAATAAATGGTACGATTTCACTGAGCTAGTATATACTCAGAATCTCCAAACCACCACAATACACAAGCAAATTACTTAAATGTGTTCTATGAGTCGTGCAATAGGAAGTGCTAAAGCGCAATTGTCGCTGTACTGCGGCTGTGTAATGACCTTGGGCAGTAATCATTCCCATTTAATGTTCTCTTCCACAAAGGAAAGCAGTAAATTTCCTGCTTGCCAGTGACAAAGTCCTCTCTTGGCTGTTATCTGTCTATTGTGGAAGCAGGTGGAGCTCAGTCAACAGTGAACAGGATTAATAAGCAAAGTAATGGCTTCGATTTCCTAAGTAAATAATGCAGTGTGTAACAATGCTTGATGAAAAAGATAAACTTTAGTCCATTACCTAAACTTTCAGCAATTTTGTAAAAAGTATTCATTAGTCCATATTCTATTTAAAAGGATTAATCTCATGTCCAACTACTGGGACCCTCACTAATACGAAGAAAGGGGCTCTACAGAGTCAAGTGTGAATGCAGTGGTAGCCAGACATATGCAACAGCACTCCGTTTTCTATGGGACAGCCGGAGACAGCTGAGCACTTGGATTGTTTTTTTTTACCAGCTGTACCATAGAAAATGGCAAGCGGCTGAAGTAGGACCCACCACCCTCGGCAGCAAACACAAACATTATTAAGCCTAGTCCTCCTGACCAGCCTTTGTCAGCAACTAGAGCCTAAGGCCAGTAAAAGTTAGTAGGCATGGAAGGAGTCTTGCGAGGATAATTTGCATATTCCCAGTGCCTTCTGGGATAAGTGAAGAGTCACCGCGAGCTCAAGGAGAACCGGGTTTTGGCCGTTACAGCCGGAAGGAAGACTTCTGAAAGCCAGGGAAGGAGTCTTGCGAGGATAATTTGCATATTCCCAGTGCCTTCTGGGATAAGTGAAGAGTCACCGCGAGCTCAAGGAGAACCGGGTTTTGGCCATTACAGCCGGAAGGAAGACTTCTGAAAGCCAGGGAAGGAGTCTTGCGAGGATAATTTGCATATTCCCAGTGCCTTCTGGGATAAGTGAAGAGTCACCGCGAGCTCAAGGAGAACCGGGTTTTGGCCGTTACAGCCGGAAGGAAGACTTCTGAAAACCGCGCGCCTAGCGGCGCGCGAATTTTAGCCTGTCTTCTTCATTGTGAGCGTGAGTGAGCAAAGTGTGAGCAAAAGTAAGTGTGAGTAGAATTGTTTGTATTTAGTTGTTTAATTACTTAACATTTGTTTAGTGCTATCCCCATTAGAAAATGTGCTCCACTATTGCTAATGCGATCCAGTGTACATCTTGTCTCATGTATGCAGTCCTTGAAAAGCCGTTCGAGGGTGCATACTGTTGTTCGAGATGTGAGCAAGTTGCACATTTGGAAGCCCAGATACTGGATCTAAATGAGCAGCTGGCAACTCTGAGATGCATTAGCAATATGGAAAGGAGTCTGCTGCTCACTGAGCAGCAGCTTGCTGGGTCAGATGTGGGGGAGGATCGTAGTAGGGAGCGGCAGGACGGTGAGGTAGGTAGCTGGGTGACAGTTAGAAAGGGGGGTAAAGGGAAAAGTACTAGGAAGGCTAGTCCTGAACTGACACACCCCAATAGGTTTGCAAACTTGGCAGATGAGGGGGATGTCATTACAGGGGTAGTATTGCTGCAGCAAGGCATGACCTCTGAACGCCAGAGGAGTGTCTGCTCCAGTAAGGGGGGGAATAGGAGTGCAGGGCAGGCGAGACAGGTACTGGTAGTGGGGGACTCAATTATTAGGGGAACAGATAGGGTAATCTGTCACAAAGACAGGGATCGCCGAACAGTGTGTTGTCTTCCTGGCGCTCGAGTTCGGCACATCGCTGATCGGGTTGACAGATTACTGGGAGGGGCTGGGGAGGACCCAGCGGTCATTGTACACATTGGCACAAATGACTAAATTAGAGGTAGGTGGAAGGTCCTTAAAGATGATTTCAGGGAATTAGGTTGTAAGCTTAAAGCATGGACCTCAAAGGTGGTATTTTCAGAAATACTACCTGTGCCACGAGCCACACCAGAGAGGCAAAGAGAGATCAGGGAGGTTAACAGGTGGCTCAGGAATTGGTGTAGGAAAGAGGGTTTTGGGTTCCTGGAGAATTGGGCCGACTTTTCAGTTGGCTACAGATTCTATGCTAGGGATGGGCTGCATCTTAATGGGGAAGGTGCAGCTCTGCTGGGGCAGAAAATGGCTAGAAGGTTGGAGGAGTGTTTAAACTAGGAATGGGGGGCGAGGGTATTCACTTTATAGAAGGGGAATGTAGTGCAGATAGTGACCAGGGCACAAGTAATGAAATTGGGGGTGGTACGGGGGGAAGGGTTAGGACAGTTAATACAGTAAGCAGGAATACAGGTACAGAGTCATACGTAACGTGCATGTACACTAATGCCCGAAGCCTCACAAATAAGGTGGAGGAATTAGAATTAATATTGTTGGAAGAAAATTATGATATAGTGGGGATATCAGAGACATGGCTGAATGAGAGCTATGACTGGGCTGTTAATTTACAGGGTTATAGCCTATTCAGGAATGACCGTACAAATAAGCGAGGGGGAGGTGTGTGTCTATATGTAAAATCATCCTTAAAACCCATCCTGCGTGACAACATATGTGAGGGTACTGAGAATGTAGAGTCCCTATGGGTGGAGATAAGGGGGGGGGAGAATGAATAATAAAATACTGATAGGGGTGTGTTATAAGACGCCGAATATTATGGAAGAGGTAGAGAATCTCCTCATAAAGCAAATTGATAAAGCAGCGAGTCGGAGAGGTAATTATTATGGGGGACTTTAACTATCCTGATATAAATTGGGGAACAGAAACTTGCAGTTCCAGCAAAGGAAATAGATTTTTGATAACAATGAAAGATAATTACCTTTCACAAATGGTACAGGACCCCACAAGAGGGGGAGCACTACTAGATCTTGTACTAACCAATAGGCCAGACCGCATGTCAAATATACAAGTTGGGGGTTACTTGGGGAATAGTGATCACAAAATAATAAGTTTTCATGTATTCTTTAGTAAGATGTCTAGTAGAGGGGCTACAAGGACACTAAACTTCAGGAAAGCAAATTTTAAACGGTTGAGAGATGATCTTAGTGCAATAAACTGGGATGATGTATTAAGTAATAAAAGTACACAAAGCAAATGGGAGACTTTTATGAGCATCCTGAATAGGGCTTGTGCAGAAAATATACCCTATGGGAACAAACATGCTAGAAATAGGAGGAAACCCCTGTGGCTAAATAGAGCTGTAAGGGAAGCAATAAAAGAAAAACAGAAAGCCTTAAAAGAATTAAAGAGGGTAGGTAGTGATGAGGCATTATATAATTATAGAAAATTAAATAAAATATGTAAAAAGCAAATTAAGTTAGCTAAGTTTGAGACAGAGAGACTCATTGCGAGAGAAAGTAAAAATAATCCTAAAATATTCTTTAACTACATAAACAGTAAAAAACTGAAAAGCGATAGTGTTGGCCCCCTTAAAAATAGTCTTGGTGAAATGGTGGAAGGGGATGAGGGTAAAGCCAACCTGCTGAATGACTTTTTTTCTACGGTTTTTATACAAGAAAATGCCATGGCAGATGACATGACCAGTGATACCATAAATTCACCCTTGAATATTACCTGCTTAACCCAGCAGGAAGTACGCCGCCGCCTCGAAATCACTAAGGTTGACAAATCTCCGGGCCCGGATGGCATACACCCCAGAGTACTACAGGAATTGAGTTCTGTGATAGATAGACCATTATTTTTAATCTTCTCAGATTCCTTAATAACAGGGTCGGTACCGCAGGACTGGCGCATAGCAAATGTGGTGCCAATATTCAAAAAGGGGACAAAAACTGAGCCGGGAAATTATAGGCCGGTAAGTTTAACCTCTACGGTTGGTAAAATCCTTGAGGGTTTCTTGAGAGATGCTATACTGGAGTATCTCAAGAAAAATAACCTTATGACAGAGTATCAACATGGGTTTATGAGGGATCGATCCTGTCAAACTAATTTGATCAGCTTCTATGAAGAGGTAAGTTCAAGTCTGGACCAGGGAAATGCAGTGGATGTTGTGTATATGGACTTTTCAAAAGCTTTTGATACGGTGCCACACAAAAGGTTGGTACATAAAATGAGAATAATGGGGATAGGGGAAAATATGTGTAACTGGGTTAAAAACTGGCTCAGTGATAGGAAACAAAGGGTGGTTATTAATGGTACGTACTCGGACTGGGTCTCAGTTCATAGTGGGGTACCACAGGGGTCAGTATTGGGCCCGCTTCTTTTCAACATATTTATAAATGACCTTGTTGGGGGCATGCGGAGTAGAATTTCAATATTTGCAGATGATACTAAGCTCTGCAGGGTAATCAATACAGAGGAGGATAATTTTATATTACAGGGAGATTTATGTAAATTGGAGGATTGGGCTGAGAAGTGGCAATTGAAGTTTAATGTAGATAAATGTAAGGTCATGCACTTGGGTAGAGGAAATAAAATTTATAATTATATAATTATGTACTTAATTGTAGAGCACTGGGTAAAACAGACACAGAAAAAGACTTGGGTGTATGGGTGGATGGTAAACTTCACTTTAGTGGACAGTGTCAGGCAGCTGCTGCCAGGGCTAATAAAATAATGGGATGTATTAAAAGAGGTATAAGTGTTCATGAAAAAAATATAGTTCTACCTCTGTACAAGTCACTAGTGCGACCGCACTTAGAATACTGTGTACAATTCTGGTCACCGATATATAAGAAGGATATAGCTGAACTGGAGAGGGTGCAGAGAAGAGCGACCAAGATTATTAGAGGAATGGGTGGGCTGCAATATCAAGACAGGTTATTAAACTTGGGGTTATTTAGTTTGGAAAAACGAAGGCTTAGGGGGGATCTAATCACAATGTATAAATATATGAGGGGACAGTACAGAGACCTTTCCAAAGATCTTTTTACACCTAGGCCTGCGACTGGAACACGGGGGCATCCGCTACGTCTTGAGGAAAGAAGGTTTAAACATAATCACAGACGAGGATTCTTTACTGTACGAGCAGTGAGACTATGGAACTCTCTGCCGCATGATGTTGTAATGAGTGATTCACTACTAACATTTAAGCAGAGCCTGGACGCCTTTCTTGAAAAATTTAATATTACCAGTTATGTATATTAGATTTTATGACAGGGTATTGATCCAGGGAACTAGTCTGATTGCCGGATGTGGAGTCAGGAAGGAAATTTTTCCCCATTGGAACTTGTTTGCCACATTGGGTTTTTTTTGCCTTCCTCTGGATCAACATGTTAGGCTACGGGTTGAACTAGATGGACTTAGAGTCTCCCTTCAACCTTAAAAACTATGATACTATGATACTAAAACACTTTGTATTGCATAAAAATGGGACTTTTAAAAGTTTAGCACAATTTTTGCAATTTCTGGCACTTATATGCCTTTTATGGGCAGCTCCACCAAAATAGGCTGGAAGTGGGGCTTAACGGTGTCTGCCTATCAAATTTATTAATCAACAGTGGCAGCGGTTCATATGCCAGAAATGTTTCTTCAATCATTGACTGGAATCACATTTCTGGTAAGGCACATAACTGATGAGATTCGCCAAATTCACCAAGCGGTGGGAACCTCTTAGTGCACTTGAGGGATCTTAATCATGCATGTCCCTCATGCACACCAGTGTTCATAAACCAGGTCCTTTAAAGCGAATCAATCACCAGAATTTTCCTATATAGCCTAATGCCAGTGCTATACTGGCACTATCATACTGATTCTATACATACCTTTAGTTGTCAGCTAGGATGTAATGTTTTAGAAACACAAGCAAGTAAACTTTGTAAAATGAGCAGCTTTGTGATTGGCAGCAGCTGCTGATCAGCTGATAGCTGGGGTGGGCATTCATAGGGATTCCCGCACCCTGCCTGTTGTTCCTCTGTTCTATTTATGCTAATTCTATTATCTGTGTTTTACTAAGTGGGTAGAAGGACCTTTGCTGATGTCATACCCATGTGTCCAGAAGGGGCGGGGCCTCAGTCAACATAGCTGATTTTTGTTGGCTGAGGCCCCACACCTGGTCATATGGGTATGACGTCAACAAGGTTCTTCTAGCCACATAGTAAAACACTTCTATAATAAAATTAGTATAAATAACAGATAGGGGGAGGAACAACAGGCAGGGGGTCGGGAATCACTATGAAAACCCACCCAAGCTATTAGCTGATCGGTAGCTGCTGCCAATCAAAAAGCTGCTCAATTTACAAGCTTTACTTGCTTGTGTTTCTAAAACATTACATCTTGCCAACTAAAGGTAATGTATAGAATCAGCCTGTATATCACTGGCTTCAGCTTATATAGGAAAATCCTGGTGATTGGTGTACTTTAAGTGTCTTTGTCTAATTTGCAAGCTAGCCCTAATTTTTTTGGACAAGGAATAACTTTGATTGCTCCAACCTCTGAGCCCCCAACATATCCAGAAAATTGAAGAAAAGATCCACCGAAATGAAGTGGAAGTGAGTGCTCACTTCCATTCATTCTCAATTTCTACACACAGGCAACCAACCTGAAAGGAAACCATCAGTAGGATCAACTCTACTAAGCTGTCTACATGGGTATGCAGATCCTAAAAAGTTGAATAAAGTGATACCTTCATATCTGTAATCTGATGTTTTATTCCAGAGAAATCCACATTTTTCTTATATGTAAATGAACTATTAAGATAAATGAGCTGGACACAGATTTCCCTGAGAAGCTGCCTGCAAAGCTCATTTTAAAAGAAAAAGGGAGTCACCAGTACGAGACATGTAATGACTGACACTTAGCTCTGATCTCCCTGCATAACTGTGATGACAGAAAACAATACAGCATAGATAACACAGTATAGCAGAAATGAACTTTGTCTCATTACAAACATAACAAGCACATTTTCAGTTGTACTCTCAATGCGGTCTGCTCTGCTGTCCTGCCCTACCCCACATTAGCTGCCTGTGAGATGGAAGCTGAAGAACCATGAGAGGACTGGAGCTACAAATGTTTTTGTAATGAGACAAACCTCATTTCTGTTGAACTGTGGTAGTTCTGATCTCACTGCAGAGCTGTGTGTGATTCAGAGCAAAGAGTCAGTCATTACATGTCTGGCCCATAGATCTTTACATTTTTTTTGTATGCAAATAGGTGTTTATTTTGCTGGCTTAAGACATCAGATCGCAGTATCAAGGTACCATAGTATTCAATTTGGAAAGGAAAGGCAGAGGTCTTTCTGTGGCTTAGTTCCACTTGCGTTTTGCACGGATGTGTGCAATCTGATAAAACATCGGACTGCACTCGCACCAGTGCAAAATTATGGGGCAGTGTCCATCTGCGATTGATTTTTCATGCCATAGCGGAATGTGGAATGAATAGCACCATGCTGCGTTTGGCAGCGATTCTTGACTCATGCACCCCCATACAAGTCTACGGGAGCATGTGAAATATTGTACTGCACTCGCATGTATTCCAAGTGCAGTGCGATGTACGCAGACAGGCCGTGGAGGAGATGAAGATAAAGTGTTTCCTCCCTCTTCTCCGTAGCTGTGATTCGATCGCAACACAGTTACATGACCCTCGGCTGACACCTGCAGTAGAGGGTCACTAGCATTTCCCTTCCAATGCTCTTGCATCGAAAGCTATGCGCAAGTGGAACTGTATCCTAAGGGCGAGATCAGACAAGTATGTAAAACTATCTTTTTTTTTAATTAGGTGAAAAAAGTAAAAGATCAAAAACCGCTTGTTCTGTTAATAACGATTGCATCTGTAACGGCACTGAAAATTGTGGAGTCTGATCTAGAAATCAGAAGTGGCTTTGACATGTTGCGACTTTACCTTTGAACCGTCAGTCTGTGTGTAAAATGCTCATATGTACAAACCAATTGTCTTGAATTGTTCTGTGACCTTACTCTGTACATCCAAGAAATACTACTTTGCAGTGATGTCAGCATGTAGGCCGCTGCATCGCTCGCATGAAATGTGTACGGCACTCGATTGCTCCGATAAATAAGCAAAAACTGGAGTCCACCAGAGCATTGACGGGGGATTGAGAGAATATAGGTTTTTTTATACCCGTTTCTGGCTACATAACCTATGCTATGTTATCTTTTATATTCAAAGCAATTTAACAATTTGCATGTTTTTATATAAACGGTGATACCTGAGAACAGTGTTCAGGAAAATAGGTTTTGTTTCCGATTTTACAAATTAGACCATTTTAATTTGATTTTTATAGAAATTTAAAAAGGAAATTACCAGGGCTGTGGAGTCGGAGTCGTAGAGTCGGAGCTCATTTTGGTGGAGTCGGAGTCGGTATAAAATGCACCGACTCCGACTTCTAAAATATATAATAAATTGGGGACAGTGGTGCAATGTAGAATGTGCTAAATATTTTACTAAATAATAACATTTAGTATAATGCTTATATTTAAGTGAAAAATGTATTGTAGCACAATGTGAACATTAGACATTTAATAATTTTTATGATACAATAATTAAGATATTTAGATAGAACATAAAATCTGTTTATGTTCTATCTAAATATCTTAATTATTGTATCATAAAAATTATTAAAATGTCTGATGTTCACATACACATGTTCATGTATTACAATAAATTTTTCACCTAACTATAAGCAATATATGTAGGAGTCTGAGTCGGTGCAAGAGAAATTGAGGAGTCGGAGTCGAAGGTTTGGTTTACAGACTCCACAGCCCTGGAAATTACAACACTTTTATATGAAGCATTACAAAACTGTTCCAAGTATATATTTTTTTGCCCTACATATAGCAGCATGCATTAAATGGAACCTGTCAGCAGGTTTTTGCTACTTCATCTGAGAGCAGTATGATGTAGGCAAGGAAATGCAGAATCCAACGATGTACCACTTCGATTACTGGGTGCAGCCATTCTGACACAAATATTTTAATTTTAGAACGTGTAGTAAGACGTAGGTGGAAATCTGGTATATGCCGCGCTTATACTGAATGGTATATTAATATAATTCCTTTACAGACAGGGTAATCTGTTGCTGAGACCGTGAATGTCGAACAGTTTGTTGTCTGCAGAGTGCTCGGGTTCGGCATATTGCGGATCGGATACACAACGGTTACTTACCAGTAGCCGGTTTTTCCAGAACCCATGACAGCACCATGTGACAGGGATCCGCCCAGCAAGGACAGGAAACCATTCTGAATAAAAGGGCGGTACTTCTCCCCTTCCTCAGTTGATTACCGAGAATGAGAGGACCTCCAACAATCATTAGAACTTACTCCACCACCACTAAACACCCACAAACACCGAAAAAGTGCACACCAAGGATGAGAAAGGGAGGGAATATAAGGGTGCTGTCATGGGTTCTGGAAAAACCGGCTACCGGTAAGTAACGGTTGTGTTTTCCCCTCACCCATGTCAGCACCACGTGAGAGATTTCCAGAGAAACCCATTTAGGGAGGGACCACCGCCTCAAGCACCCGTCTACCAAACGAAAGAGCAGCCGAGGAGGATAGGTCCAACCGATAGTGCCGGAATCCACTCACCACCATAGGAATGAAGGGTACCGGTTTTGAAGGCTGTTTCGGAACATCCACAGGCCTCACAGGAGCTGTAGAGTCATGGGAGGATCTGCTGTCATGGCTGCCACGGCCCGTCCGACCAGTGTTGCTCCGGTCATCCGTTTTCCTGGCCTGCTGACGACGCACGGGAGAGCACTGCTGCTCATCCGTGTCCATTGCAGAGCCCAGGTACCAGCCCCTGACAGCGCCAGGAGAGTCGTTTTTACCCCTAATTCTCAGCCTTCCGGTCCCAGGGGAGGCTCCTCCCCGCTCCCCACGGTGCACGGCCAGGAGTGCCTGTAAACCGGAACGGCAGGCCGAATGCACCGCAGCGTTGCATGGGCGCCGCCATCTTCATCCGGTGACGTCATCGGAAGGTCCGCCTCCATCTCCCAGCGTGCCCGTCGCGTGTGCGCGCACCCGGAAGTTCCAGGCAGCATGGAGCGCAGAGTGGGGGGAAAGGAGCCCCCCCAGCGGTTCCTGCCGCCCGCTCCCGCACGGACACCAGGACTTCCCCGGGCAGGTGGATGGCGCTTCCAGCCCCGAAGAACGGTGCTACAGGACTCACCCTGCTCTTCCAGACACCGGACGGGGCTGGGTAAGCATGCGACTTTTCTTCTTTACCGCTGGTTCTCAGAACAGGGGTCTCCCACCAAGGACAGGAAACCAACTGACGAAGGGGAGAAGTACCGCCCTTTTATTCAGAATGGTTTCCTGTCCTTGCTGGGCGGATCCCTCTCTCATATGGTGCTGTCATGGGTGAGGGGAAAAGACAGATTTCTGGGGGGGGCTAGGGAAAACCCAGCGGTCATGGTGCACATTGGTACTAATGACAAAGTTAGAGGCAGGTGGAAGGACCTTAAAAATTATTACAGGGAACTAGGAGAGAAGCTGAAGTCCAGGACCTCCAAGGTGGTGTTTTCAGAAATATTACCGGTGCCATTAGCATCACTAGAAAGACAGCGGGAGCTTAGGGAGATAAATACGTGGCTTCGAAATTGGTGCAGGAAGGAAGGGTTTGGGTTCATGGAGAACTGGGCAGACTAAAACGTAAGTACTACTAGTAGGGATGAACAGAGCAGTTGATCTTTGGGTTAGGCAGCACTTTAGTGAATATTCCGTTTGGGACCCGGAATTGACCCCGGACTCCAATTAAGTCAATTGGGACCCAAACTATGTTGCTGTAAAATGGCTGAAAAAATGGTCGTAGTAAGGCCTAGGGGGCTGCAAAAGGAAGCAAAATAGGGGTAAGAGCAGGCAGGACAAGTGACCTGCAAACAAACGTTGATAGGGAATAAATACAAAAAAAACAGGGTTTTACACTTACACCCCTTAGGGCCTAAGGCTGGTTTAACCGAATAAATTAATAAAAAAACAAAAAACAAAAACCATGGGCTTCACCCTATTTTTCATTACCAGCCAAGGTAAAACAGACCGTTGTGGGCTGATATAAGGCTGGGCAGGTTCATAGTTATTTGGCCTTTCCAGCTTAAAAATAGCAGCCTGCAGCCACCACAGAAATGGCGCATCCATTAGATGTACCATTTCTGACACTTTGCCCAGCTCTTACAGATTGCCCTGGTCCAGTGGCAATCAGGGTAATATTTGTGGGGTTGATGTCAGCTCTGAATTCACAGTTGACATCAAGCCCAGGGGTTAGTAATGGAGAGGCGTCTATCAGACACCCCCATTACTAATCTGGTAAATGTTAAAACACACATGCAAAAAAAAAAAATAGTTTATTTGAATAAAGTCACTCACTCCCTCGTTCACCAATGTATTAATTATAAAATCTAAAAATCTCTATAAAAAACAATTGACACACTGGAATAGCGGGTGAAAGGAGAAAGGGATGAACAGATGTAAGAACTGAGACGAAGGCGGTTTCGCACAGATGTGCGCTGCTATGGGTCATTGTCTCAGGTCTTACATCTGTTCATCCCTTTCGCCCTTCACCCGTTATTCCAGTGTGGCAATTACTTTTATGAAGATTTAATAAAGGATTGGATTTACTCACGGTGAGTTCCATTGGATCTCACTTCACTTTACCTACCACTGGGATTCAACGGCAGAGCATCTCTGGTTCCAAATGAGACGCACAGGATTATGAACACAAATGGTGAGTGACCACTTTTGTATAAGGATTGTGTCAAGCTAGTGGTTTTTTTTTCCCCTTGGATTTACATAAAGTCTGCAGGTTTATTTATATTTTTAATTACACCAACCACAATATATGGAAAGCAATAAAAGGTTTACACGCTATTCAGAAGTGAGCGTGCTAAACAACCAACACAAACACTACACATGTTTAATGATGCATCCAGGCAGCGCTGTTACACAGTAAATTTTCCGTGGACTTGCAAATAGAAAATTTGATATGCATTAGAGCATCGTAAGGCTATGTGCGCACTGGAAAATGGAATTTTCTCAAGAAAATTCCGCAGGTATTCAAAGATTACCGCACCCGCGGTAAAAAACCACGGCAAACCGCACCCGAAAACCGCATGCGGTTTGCCGCGGTTTTACCGCGGTATTGTTCGCGGTATTGCCGCGTGCGGGTTGGGATGTGCTTTATTGCATTCAATGCAATAAAGCACATTGAAAAAAAAAAAAAAAAAAAGTCATTTCATTCTGAGATAGTAGATAGATAAAGAAACAGAAGAATAGATAGAGGGATAGATAGATAGATAGATAGATAGATAAATAAATAAATAAATAAAATAGAGGACAGATCGCTGCATTTCCCACGGTCGGCAGTGAGTTCACATTACCGGCCGTGGGAAATGACCGGTAATTACCTCTGCTGTCTCGCTGCGAGACAGCAGAAGTAATTCAGCGCTGTGTGTCAGTCGCGGCTGGATGTAAGCAGCGCAGGACGCCGGAGCTGTGGATTACGCTGGAGCCTTGTTTCGGGAGGGGTTAATAAAATGGTGAACGAGACTTGTTTGTTTTATTTAAAATAAAAGGATTTTTCGGTGTTTTATTCACTTTACTTGCTGTCTCATAGACGCTGCCATGATCAGGCCTGGAGTTAATGGCGGCGATCCGCCACCATTAACTCCTTGTATTACCCTGACTGCCACTGCTACACGGCAGCAGGAAGAGCTGGGGACACGCCGGTACTGCCGCATAATGGAGGCGACAGTGCCGGGGTAGCTGCGGCTGATATTCTCAGCTGCGGGAGGTGGAGGGAGGCGGGGGACATTAACCCTGCCCCTCTCTCTCCCCAGCCTGAGAATACTGGGCCGCCGCTGTGTGCTTACCTCAGCTGGACGGTAAATATGAAGCCCACGTGCTTTGTTTTCTATATTTCCATTTTCTTTCTATGTGTGTTCTATGTGTCTGTGTTCTATGTCTGTGATGTCTGTGTGTGTCTGTGATGTGTGTGTGTGTGTTTACTCTCTGCGCAGCTTCCTCTTCCTGTAATAACATCAATTCCCTGCAAAAATCGCAGACAAGCGATGTACATTACCAGAGGTAAACCGCGAAATACCGCAGGGAATGACGCAGGAAAACGCAGTGAACCGCACAGAATTTGCTGCCTGCGTTATTCCCTGCGGGATTTCACGATTAACATTGGAGTCAATGTAGTGAAATCCCTGCATTCAGCGCTGTGTGTCAGTCGCGGCTGGATGCAAGCATCGCAGGACGTGGATTACGCCGGAGCTGTGTGTTTCGGGGGGGGGGGTTAATAAATGGGTGAACCAGGAGCTTTTTTGTGTTTTATTTAAAATAAAGGATTTTTCGGTGTCTGTGTTTTTTCACTTTACTTACGGGTAGATCATGTCGGCTGTCTCATAGACGCTGCCATGATCAAGCCTGGACTTAGTGGCGGCGATTCGCCAACATTACCTCCTTATTACCTGACTGCCAATGCATCACGGCAGCAGGAAGAGCTGGGGACACTCCGGTACTGCCGCATAATGGATGCGACAGTCCCGGGGCAGCTGCGGCTGATATTCTCGGCTGCGGGAGGGGGAGTGAGGCGGGGGACATTAACCCTGCCCCTCGCCCTCCCCAGCCTGAGAATACCGGGCCGCTGCTGTGTGCTTACCTCAGCTGGAAGGTAAAGATACGGCGGAGGCCACGTGTATTTTTTTTTTCTATATTTCTGTTTGCTTTCTATGTGTATTCTATATGTCTGTGTGTGTCTGATCTGTGTGTGTTTACTCTCTGCTCCGCTTCCTCTTCCTGTCATAATGACATCACTTCCCTGCAAACAGCAGGCAAGCGATGTACATTACCACAGGTAAACCGCGAAATACCGCAGGGAATAACGCAGGAAAACGCAATGAACCGCACAGAATTTGTTGCCTGCGTTATTCCCTGCGGGATTTCACGATTACATTGCAGTCAATGGAGTGAAATCCCGCAGCGACGTGCGGAAAAGAATTGACATGCAATTGTTTTTGCTGCGGGAATCCCGCAGCAAAACATGCGGCTGTCAAAATCCGCCAAGTGCGCACAGGATTTTTTTTGCCCATAGGTTTTGCTGGTGATTCACTGCAGAGATGTTAGGAACATTTTCTGCAGCGAAACATGCAGCAAAACCGCAAAAAATCCGCGGCAAAATCCGGTAAGTGCGCACATAGCCTAAATCAGATTTTTACAGAATCTCATCTACACTTCGCATAAAACAATAATATGCAGCATAAAACGGACTTGTGCTGCAGATTTCACTCTAATACAATTGTGGAAGCCGTGGCAAATTTGCAGCATTTCTGCATTGAAATCTTCAACAAAATCTGACATTTGGTGTGGATTTTGCTACTCTGGAATTTGATGCAGGAAATTTAGCCTAGCCTAAACATTGCAGATAAAAGCTGCAAAGTTAAAAAGGAACTTTTCAAGTTCACTGGACAAATCTGACAATTCCTTTATTCTGATAAGGTGTTATGTGGTTACTTTACCCCCCCCTCCCGACAAAGGATGTAAAATTGCGTTGCATGTTGGGAATTAAAGCAATGGGGAAGGAACAAATGAAAATTTTTCATTTTCCAACAAAAATGTTCCTTTCCTTTAGATCCTTATTTTTGATTTCCACAAGGGTAACAATAGAAATTGCTCTACAAATTGTATTGTCTATTTTCTCCTGAGTACGCCAGTACCATATATGTGGTCAAATTACTTTCAGGCACAGTGTAAAAACTCAGAAGGGAAGCAGCGTCATACTGTATTATATTGCAGATCTTAGTGTTACGGTTTGGATGTGCCATGTCACATTGGCAGAGCCCCTGAGGTGCCAGAATAACAAAACCCCCTATAACCGGATCATCCCATTTTACAAACTTCACCTCTCATTAAATTCGTCTAGGGGTGCAGTGATCACATTGACAACACAGATCTGTCAGAATTTTATACCATTGGGCAGAGAAGGAAAAGTTTAATTTTTAACCACAAAAATTTGGTTTTGGCCCCAGATTTTTCACATGGGGAAATTGGTAAAAATGCTACCAAAATTTTACATACAATTTCTGCTAAAGGTGGCAATATTTCCCCCATGTGGCACTACAGCACTGCTTAGCCACACGGCGAGACTCTGGAGGGAAGGAGTACCATTCGATTCTTGGAGAGCAGATTTTCCTAAAATACTGTCATTTTTAGGCTTCATATATAGAGCCCTAAGTGCTAGAAAAGCAGAATCCCCCTCAAGTGACACAATCTTGGAAATTTCACCCCCCTGGAAATTCATCTACAGGTGTAATGACAAATTTTGACTCCATGGGTATTTTACAAAAGATGCAATGGATGTTTGTTAAATGGAAACTCCAACTTTGCCATTGTAGTGCCAGGACATTGTATTGCCCATAGATTGTGCCCAGCTCATGCTTCTGGGAACACACACCCTGTAAATTAAGTGACGAAACGACTCCCTCAGCTTTTAAAAAATAAATAAATCTCTCTCTATATATCTATCTATATACACATATACATACACATACACACAAACTACAGACTAAGTTTGGACACACTTTCTCATTTAAAAGAGTTTTCTTTATTTCCATGACTCTGAAAATTGTAGATTCACATGGAAGGCATCAAAACTATGAATTAACACATGTGGAATGAAATACTTAGCAAAAAAGTGTGAAACAACTGATAATATGTCTTATATTCTAGGTTCTTCAAAGTAGCCACCTTTTGCTTTGATTACTGCTTTGCACACTCTTAGCATTCTCTTGATGAGCTTCAAGCAGTAGTCACCGGAAATGGTCTTCCAACAGTCTTGGAGTTCCCAGAGATGCTTAGCACTTGTTGGCCCTTTTGCCTTCACTCTGCGGTCCAGCTCACCCCAAACCATCTCGATTGGGTTCAGGTCTGGTGAGTGTGGAGGCCAGGTCATCTGGTGTAGCACCCCATCACTCTCCTTCTTAGTCAAATAGCCCTTACACAGCCTGGAGGTGTGTTTGGAGTCACTGTCCTGTTGAAAAATAAATGATGGTCCAACTAAACGCAAACCGGATGGAATAGCATGCCGCTGCAAAATGCTGTGGTAGCCATGTTGGTTCAGTATGCCTTCCATTTAAAATCAATCCCCAACAGTGTCACCAGCAAAGCACCATCACACCTCCTCGATGCTTCACGGTGGGAACCGGCATGTACAGTCCATCTGTTAACCTTTTCTGCGTCGCACAAAGACACGGTGGTTGGATCCAAAGATCTCAAATTTGGACTCCTCAGACCAAAGCACAGATTTCCACTGGTCTAATGTCCATTCCTTGTGTTCTTTAGCCCAAACAAGTCTCCGCTGCTTGTTGCCTGTCCTTAGCAGTGGTTTCCTAGCAGCTATTTTAACATGAAGGCCTGTTGCACAAAGTATCCTCTTAACAGTTGTTCTAGAGATGGGTCTAAAACTCTGTGTGGCATTGACCTGGTCTCTAATCTGAGCTGCTGTTAACCTGCGATTTCTGAGGCTGGTGACTTGGATAAACTGATCCTTCGCAGCAGAGGCGACTCTTGGCTGGGGCGGTCCTCATGTGAGCCAGTTTCTTTGTAGCGTTTGATGGTTTTTGCCACTGCACTTGGGGACACTTTCAAAGTTTTCCCAATTTTTCAGACTGACTGACCTTCATTTCTTAAAGTAATGATGACCACTCGTTTTTCTCTACTTAGAATTTGTATTATGGCAAAAAAAAAAGCAGCTAACAGTCTATTCAGTAGGATTATCAGCTGTGTATCCATAAGACTTCTGCACAACACAACTGATGGTCCCAACCCCATTTATAGGGCAAGAAATCCCACTTATTAAACCTGACAGGGCACACCTGTGAAATGAAAACCATTTCCGGTGACTACCTCTTGAAGCTCATCAAGAGAATGCCAAGAGTGTGCAAAGCAGTAATCAAAGCAAAAGGTGGCTACTTTGAAGAACCTAGAATATAAGACATATTTTCAGTTATTTCACATATACGTTTCTGCAGACGGACACCCGAACGTAGTCCACCTACGTTCGGGTGTCAGTCTGCAGAAACGTATATATCTGCAGAAAATGGCACAAAACAGAGCACACGCAAACGCAGTGCGCTCCATAGTAGTGAATGGCCCTGTCGGGCGCATGCGTCCGGAACACGCTTTGCAGAGTGGGGGAGGGGCGGTTCGGACGGATGCTCCGACGGGACCGGTGAGCGGAAGGTAAAACCCAATGTGAAAGGGGCCTAAGACAGGCAGCGTTTTGGGACTGACTGCTCAGCTAAATAGCTGGGCAATCAAACCAAACAAGGCAGACTTGGAAAACTCACAACCTACCAGTCTCAGATTGGGCAGCTGAGCTGTCACTGAACCCATCAACAGCTCAGCACACCCCTACACTAGGTTGGACAACTGAGCTGTCAATCAGTATACCAACAGCTCCGCACACCCAAAATTTATGGTGCAGCATGCAGTCACCTATTGCGTCCAAGACACACAGGAGGAATCATGACAGCCAGCTCAATCACTCCTGAGGGCAGCTCATTGTAGATTGATAGTCTGGCTCTTGCAAGGTCTCAGAACCTTAATGAGCATGCTCATTAGAATAAAAATTGGACAAGTGATTTCTTTGAACCAAAGACCCGGATTGCTAAAGTGAATGTATGAATTTATTCAGTGTTAAAATGACTTCGCATATATTTTATTCCTGTGGGGTACAAAAATCTGACGACGGGACCCCTTTAAACATTGTATAATTGGTCAATCACCACAAGGTAGGAAACTAGAAAAAGGAAATTAACTTGTTTAGTAAAATGCCATGAATAAGGGCTTTGACTGAAGAAACGTAGGAGACCCACCCTTCTACGGACATGTGGGGTGGAAATGGGCCTGCTTTTAAGATGAAGAAATGAAGTTGAAGTGTCACTAGTTCGGTGCTGCGGCTGGATATATTTTCTGTACATAAAAAATTATACATTCAAGTAACCTACCATGGCTCAGCAAGTGAGTCAGCATAAAACTTCATTTAGAAGTCTGTTTTTCACTTATGTATTCTATTAATGTGAATAGAGCAAATTAATCCACAATAATATATGGAGCCGATGAAACTCTGATCTGAAACACTAATGAAAAATAGTTAAAGGGGTTATCCGGGTTATTCTGCTTTTTTTTATTATTTCAGTATGGGGCTACATTGGGGCATGTAAGTAGATAGTAACTACCTACCTGCCCTTCTGTCAGTCCCTCTCTCCATGTGACTGCTCCTGCTGGGATTTTGCGGCTTCCTGTGATGTCACGTCGACGGTCAGGAGCTTATGCGCACCTTGTAGACTGGCATCACAGCCGTCGTCATGTAGCCGCCCTGCTGGGCAGGTACAGGTGCCGGAGTCCCTGCTCCCCTCCCCACATTCCGTACTCTCCCCGCAGCCTCTCAAGCAACTGCTGTGGGACCCGTGAGCTGGGGGGAGTGTCAGCCCCAGCACCAGGCCCCATGCTCAAGATTGCAAGTTCAAATGTATCGGCATCACAGATGCCAACACAATTGAAAGCACAGATGAGAGGGAGCGCTGTGCTACTTCTCATCATTGTCCTGCCTTCTGTGCTCTCTGACAGTTCAGTACAGCGGTGACGTCACTACTGTGCTGATATGGGCAGAGCACAGACAGTGGGCGAACGAGGAGCAGCGGTGGGGACCGAGGTGAGGTATGTATTTATTCCCTACATGGCGGTGGGTGCTATAATGGGCTGCAGAGCGATGTGTGTGTGTGTGGTGGGGCCTGCAGAGCCCTATGTGGAGCTGTTATTTCCAGTGCTGTAGTGATGACAGGTCAGTGCTGGACAGAATACTGACAGCCAATGAGTGTGCAGAGGGCGGGTCTGGACAGTGAGGCCGGGCGGTGCCAGCTCTGACTGTGAGGTTTGGTATAGGAAGAGGTCATGTTAGGTCTGCAGGTAAATAAAGGGATAATTCAAGAGAAACAAAAAACTCAGAAAACAAAAAAAAAAAAAAAAAAAAAAAATAATATATAAAAAAAATAATGTAGGGATGTTTAAGATGACAATACAGCACAGATTAGCTTAAAAAAATTGAGTATACTTCGGACAACTTCTTTAAGATTTTATATTTGACATCTTAAATGAGGCTTTCGGCAGGTTTCATTTTGTGTATGGGGCAGACAGACTGCTAAAAATATCAAGACAGTCGGGGGCTGTGTGGGAAATCTGGTTGTCTCTAAATTCACATTTGTAGTCTGGGTGAAAAAAATTATGGAATCACTATTTAAGCAACTTGGAAAAGATACCTTGGGGTCACCCATGCCATTGAAATGAAGACTCACTCGGACGCCTGTGAATCACGTATGTATTAAGTTTTGGGTTTTGTTTTTTGTGTGGATTGCACACGGTAAGTCTGCGGCGCTGTTCACATGCTGTTTACCGTGTGCAATCAAAGATGGACAAGCCTTCACAAAAAAAAAATATGGCGTCACAGATCAAAACCGATAAGTCTATGGTAGCGTGAAAATCACATGGATGGCATCGGTTTGTGATTAACTTTGCAGTGAGTAGAAGAAATTTTGTACTTTATTAATTTATTTTTTTTCATTAGTGAAAATTATTGATGAAAACACTGATGGTAAAAACTGACACTAACCAAATACTAACAAAACTCTGCTCCAAAACACTGGTGACACCGATTTTTTCAGGTCTTAAAAAACCAAAACAAAAAAAAAAACAAAAAAAACAAAAACCAGTCCGAAGTGTGAATGGGACATTAGGCTTCATTTAGACGTCATTAGTATTGCATCCATTTTTATGTTGCATCCTTAAGGTTAGGCTGCTTTCACACATCAGTTTTTTTAAATCAGGCACAATCCGGCAAAAACACGAAAAAACGGATCCGGCGTCTGTTGCCGCTGGATCCGTTTTTTCCCCTATAGACTCTCATTAGCGCCGGATTGTGCCGGATGGCCTAGCGTTTCATCCGTTTTTCTGCCGGATCCAGCAAAATGTACTTGTCTGGCGGTCGGATGACACGTTGAAGTGAACGTTTTTGTATCCAACCAAAAAAAAAAAAAAAAAAAAAAAAAAGGATCGTGCCGGCGCCGTGTTTTATAATGGATGCCTATGGACGCCGGACCCGGCGTAATGCGGCAAAAAAAAAAGGATCGGGCCGCCGATCCGTTTTTTTTTTAACTGAACATGCTCAGAATCACACCGGATGTGTCAAAAAACTGAAGGAACTGATGGAAAAAAACTTATGCAACTAATCCTTTTTTTCGCCGGATCCGTCGCATCAGTTTTTTCGCCGGATCGTGCCTGATGCCAAAAAACTGATGTGAATAGCACCATAAGGCTGCTTTTCACACACGTCCATTTTTTTTTCCTGAATTCACGGGTAAAAAGGGCCAATACAAGTCTAGGGGGTGCATGAAAAATACATACAGCACAGGGATGGCACCTCTATAAGGTATGCGGTCTGTATTCAACATTGAAAAGTAAAGGACAAGCTCCGTGATTATTCACTTATCCATCTGTGAAAAACACTGATGGTAATAATGGACACACAGACCAAGCACTGATGAAACCATGTTCCTAAATACGAATGACAACGGTACCATTTTTTCACATATGAGTTTAAAAATGGCTGTGAAAAGGAGGCCCAAGACTGAGACAGATGAATGAGCTATAGCCATTTTACTAGCACTCACTAATGTCTGAAATACACAAAACGAATAATATAGTTTATGGTAACCGCAGAGTCAACAATGACAGCTTAGCTCAAACTGAGCAGAAAGTGAATTTGGTAAGAACTAGAGAAACACAATGAACTGAAGTTATTAGCTACATGTAGAGCCTCCTAATATGCGGATGTGAATGGAAGAAAAGCAGGAGCACAGCTGAAGTAGGCAATACGAAGAGTTCTAATTTCTAGGACGGGGACAGATCATGGTCAGGCACTCACCAGTGGGAAAGCTTGGAGCACATCCTAGGCCCACACCACAGCGAGGGCTTCATCCACCGGCCGCGGCACACTGAGCAGGCAGCACTCATGCCGTACAATTACAACGAGACTTAAAGCGCACAAACCTCGAATCCCAGACCGGCCCCAGTCAACAAAAGGAGATATTGTTCTTCTGCTCAAGGGAAATCTAACTAGTAAAATGGTTGACATCTGTATTCGGGAAACGTTTCCTGGAATGTGACCAATCTGCCTGAGTGTACAAAATACTGATTTCTCTCGCATGCCTAACTTCAGCCTGTGTCAAAAGTTACAGAACTACTCTAGTGCCAGCGTCAGTTATAGAAATCTTGGGGGGTTTTTATTAAATTTTCCCAATTTTTTTCTACTTTTCTTCTAAAACAAAAAAAAAAAAAAATCCCCTCTAAAATATGACATGCCTTCCCTTTTGCCTTTCGTCACACTTGTGGCCTGTACTGCCATCTACAGTCTGAGGCTGCAATTACATGCACATTCAGATTTAGGCTATGTTCACACAATGTACTTTTGGTGCATTTCTGAGGTCACAAAGATGCACCTAAGTGCATGCATTTCCTTCCTGCAGCAAACTATGAGGTGTCTGTTTTGCTGTCCACAATGTGCATTTTTTTTTGTTTACTGCCTCTTGGCTGCGTTTTTGTATATGCAACATCTCAATTCTTTTTGCGTTTTGCCAGCATTTTTGAGCCCTTCCATCAATAGATTTTGCATTCTGCAAAACTCTGTCAAAACGCAGCAGAAATGTATGTGGTTTTTGATGCATTTTTGCAGTGGGTGCGGTTTATGGAGCCAAATATGCTGCATCTTTGGGGTTAAGAAAGATGCAGTGTGTTAGTCTTAGTCCCATTTGACAGAAGAACGGACGCGGACTACACTGCAATTTTTGGCGAATTTCAATAAAAAGATGTTGGGGAGGCTCTGGCACGGATTTTGTTCTGTTTTTCTGGTCCTATTACCACACTGTTTTAATGATATAACCCAGTAGGTTCATCATCTAAAATATTTATCCAATTCCAGTATCCAAAATTACTACATTTTGGCAATTTACATTTGTGTTTCAAAAGCCAAAATGATTTTGTGTTTTCAGTTCTAGGGTGAAAATATTAATCAGTCTGTGACAATAGTACAGTAAATGTTACTGAGTAACGTCACTGACGAGGGTGTCTGATTGGGAGCCCTCAAATTACAGAGGCCGCTGGAGAGCTTATATTCCGCTCATTGCACAACTA
The DNA here is from genome assembly GCF_048569485.1 of Anomaloglossus baeobatrachus. Taxonomy (NCBI): domain Eukaryota; kingdom Metazoa; phylum Chordata; class Amphibia; order Anura; family Aromobatidae; genus Anomaloglossus; species Anomaloglossus baeobatrachus. The sequence continues at coordinate 183,651,953 of NC_134354.1, forward strand.
CCTCCGGATAAAAAGAAAACTACTTAAAACAAGACTGTAAACAGGAGATCACACGTTTAACCTTTTACACACAGAACATTAAGAAATCAGCATGTTGGAGAGAGCCTGTCAAAATTAAAAAAAAAAAAAAAAAAAAAAAGAAGAAGAAGAAAAGAAAAACTATTGCCCCAATTCATTAAAGTGAACCTATGAAGCCGGGTGTACGCGTCCCAGCTTCAAACTGGTGTAGTGCGCATGACCGGAAGTTCGGGGACGTTCTGATCGTGCGCACGGAGCTGAAAACCAGTGGTGGCAGCAGATGTGAGAGCAACCATGCCTCTAATGCGGAGCATTCATTAGCATGTTAGCACGCCCACATGGGGGTTGACTAGCCAAGGGAGCTTACGCTCTTGCGACTAGTCCCTGTGCTCATTAGCATACTATTTCTAAAGATCTATATGCTACTAGATGCTGTGACAGTTAGGCAGGGATTAGCAATATGCACCCAGAACTGCTCGTGGCTCTGGCTGCATATTACACCTGAGAGGTTCACTTTAAGGGCATGTGCCCATGGGAGCTTGTTTCTGCGGATTTTGCCGAGGAAAACCTACTGACTTTTCTGCATTTTCCAGATAAATCCGCAGGTTTTAGCATGTACAGACACTCCCCATGTTATCCTATGGGACATGGGGAGTGTCTGTGTCCACGCTGCGGAAAGTGCGGCTGCGGAACATGCTGCGGATGTCCCGCAGCCGCACGTAACTGCATGTCAATTATTCATGTGGAATTACCTGCGGAAATCCCAGCCCTCCGCTATGGAGATAGAGGCCGGGACGTCCGCAGGTAATTTGCATGAAATTCCGCAGGTTTACTGCGGCTATATCGCTGGAATCCCGCAGCTAAAAATAGCTGCGGATGCCGACGGTCAGCTGCGGGAAACATGCGGCCGTACCTGTGGATACATCTGCAGCTACAAACTCCCGTGGGCACATAGCCTAAGATGGGCATTCTGTACTTCAGCCTTAATAAGAGGCGTACAGAATAAGAAGTGGTGAATTCTTGGAGCAATAGTGGCGCGTTCCTCCATGCACCTTGCCAGTAATATTACTGCAGATAAGGACTGGGGTAACATTTCTGGTGTAAGAAATGCAGTCACTTTCATGAATTTGACAGGTGGTTGTGTCCAGACGGCACCCTGCCACCTCCATCTCTCCACACATTTTGGTATGAAAACACGAACGGTCGCAAAATTTGTGCTTTTTATTTGTTTTACTTGTAAACACTTTGATGCATTAAGGGCCAAAATGTCTACAAATAATTAAAAGCCGATGTGCAGCATATGGTTGAGCTTATATACTTTAACCCCTTGAGGTAGTTACTGGTAATGTGTACATTGATGATGGTAAAGAATAATAATACCAGTTATAGCTTTTAGTACCTGGAAAGTTGCACCTAAATTGCTGTGAAGGTGTCTATGAGGGCCAATAAGCTTCTAGGGACAATTTGCACAAAGGACGCACAGACTTGTAGGAGCACTCAATGCCTTACTTTAAGGCGCTTTAAAGAAGTCTGGAAATCCAAACGGCCCACAGAATGCAGATCTCACTGTGGCAGAAACCATCTTGTCCTTTGCAATTCTGAGTATAGGACTAGCAGGAGAACTTGCCACCTCTGCCACAAATTCTTACATATAAAAAGCAGAGGACTATGTCAAAGCATACAGTGCCTTGAATTTTTCAACCTTTTCCCACATTTCAGGCTTCAAACAAAGATAAACATTTTAATGTTACGGTGAAGAATCAACAAAAAGTGGAACATAATTGTGAAGTTAAACGAAATTTATTATTTATTTTAATCTTTTTTAAAAAATAAATAACTTAAAATTGGGGCGTGCAATATTATTCGTCCCCTTTAAGTTAATACTTTGTAGCACACCCTTTTGCTGCGATTACAGCTGCAAGTCGCTTGGGGTATGTCCCTATCAGTTTTGCACATCGAGAGACTGAAATTCTTGCCCATTCTTCCTTTGCAAATAGCTCGAGCTCAGTGAGGTTGGATGGAGAGCGTTTGTGAACAGCAGTTTTCAGCTCTTTCCACAGATTCTCGGTTGGATTCAGGTCTGGACTTTCACTTGGCCATTCTAACACCTGGACACGTTTATTTGTGAACCATTCCATTGTAGATTTTGCTTTATGTTTTGGATCATTATCTTGTTTAAGACAAATCTCCGTCCCAGTCTCAGGTCTTTTGCAGACGCCAACAGATTTTCTTCAAGAATGGTCCTGGATTTAGCTCCATCCATCTTCCCATCAATTTTAACCATCTTCCCTGTCCGTGCTGAAGCAAACCAGGACCTAACGATGATGCTGCCACCACCATGTTTGACAGTGGGTATGGTATGTTCAGGGTGACTAGCTGTGTTGCTTTTACGCCAAACATATCGTTTGGCATTGTGCCCAAATAGTTCAATTTTGGTTTCATCTGACCAGAGCACCTTCTTCCACATGTTTGGTGTGTCTCCCAAGTGGCTTGTGGCAAACTTTAAACGACACATTTTATGGATATCTTTGAAAAATGGCTTTCTCCTCGCCACTCTTCCATAAAGGTCAGATTTGTGCAGTGTATGACTAATTGTTGTCCTATGGACAGACTCTCCTACCTCAGCTGTAGATCTCTGTAGCTTATCCAGAGTGATCATGGGCCTCTTGGCTGCATCTATGATCAGTCTTCTCCTTGTTTGAGATGAAAGTTTGGATGGACGGCTGGGTCTTGGTAGATTTGCAGTGGTATGATACTCCTTCCATATCAATATGATCGCTTGCACAGTGTTTCTTGGGATGTTTAAAGTTTTGGAAATCTTTTGGCAACCAAATCCGGCTTTAAACTTCTCAACAACAGTATCATGGACCTGCCTGTTGTGTTCATTGGTCTTCATGATGCTTTCTGTGCTTTAAACAGAACACAGACTATCACAGAGCAGGTGCATTTATACGGAGGCTAGATTACACACAGCTGGATTATATTTATCATCATCAGTCATTTAGGACAACATTGGATCATTCAGAGATCCTCAATGAACTTTTGGAGTGAGTTTGCTGCACTGAAAGTAAAGGGGCTGAATAATATTGCACGCCCCAATTTTCAGTTTATTATATTTCACAAAAATTTAAAATAAGCAATAAATATCGTTCACCTTCACAATTGTGTCCCACTTGTTGTTGATTCTTCACCATGAAATTTAATTTTTTTTATCTTTATGTTTCAAGCCTGTAATGTGGAAAAAGGTTGAAAAATTCAAGGGGTCCGAATACTTTCGCAAGGCACTGTAAATGATCATAATTTACACCCAGTCCGAACACTTAGAGGATACATTAATAGTCTCCTTGCAGTGATACCGCTCACCCGGTTGGCAGAAGCCCATTAACCACAAGGGCAGAACGTTTCTGGGAAGTCGCAGAATGCATTTGTATACCGCTCAATGCTTTGATGAGCAGTTTAATGGGAGCAATTTATCACACAAGTACAACAGAATTAAAGTTTATCTGCCTCACCATAAGATAAGCAATTTATGACTCCAGCTCCTAGAAGTGTAAACGACTTATCAACTGTGCTGCATTTTCTGCAATGTATATGGACTTTGGCAACATACCAGAAGTGTTTGTAGAAATTATAGAAAAGTCTAGTGATGAAATTACATCATTTAACATAACCAGAAAAAAATAAAAATATAGTAATAAAAAGAACCTGTCACCAGGTGGAAAGTGAGTAGTATTTTGCTTTAGGCTGGGGCCACAAGAGCATATGGCATCCTATTCGACTCTTGGCTCCCGCTCTGCTGGAGTGTAAGCAGAGTGTCATGCCACTGTGATCCGATCCTAAGATCAGATCACAGCTGAGTAGAAGGCGGACGAAAGAGGAGAGGGAGGGATTAATCTCCCCATCTCCTCCATTGTCAGCTGATGTGATTATCGCACTGCACTCCAGTGTCATCCGGGTGCAGTGCGAGGTTTCTTTCGCACCCATAGACTTATATAGGTGCGAGTGAAAACTGATCGATACGACCCGCAGCATGCTGCAACTGTTTTCTTGGTCCGATTAAGGCTGGAATCGCACTTGCGAGTGTAAAATCTGACCGAGTCTCATGCTAGAAAGTAGCATGAGCTCTGTCCGAGTGTTGATCCGTGAAGAATGCAACTGCAATGCGATGTGATTTTTTTCATGATTGTAGCCCATGTGCAATCCGTGTGTGATCCGTTTTTATTCTCAGCAGCTAGGTCATCTGCCATTCAGCTCTGCTACATGCCCGCTGACAGCAGACACAAACAGAGCCGTGGGATCAGAATGAAGTCGGATGAACTTCACCCAACTTCATTGTCATCCCGAGGCTCTGTCTGTGTGTCATGGCCTGATTTTTCGGTCACCAGTGAAGGTCTCACCGGTGACCGCAAATCACCTGAGTGACTTAAGTGATCTGCGCTATCAGCGGTGCCGTAACGGAGGTTACCCGCGGCCACAGCTGCAGTCTTCCTGCTGAGATCTGTGGCCGCGGGTAACCTGAGTGACGTCATCGCTGAAACGCGACTCACTTCAGTCGCTGCGGGGAGCTCACAGAGGGCAGTCATGGTCTGTGACTGCTCTCTGTCAGCTTCTGATGTAGCAGAGCTGAAAGCGTTTTGGGACCTCTGTGGATTACGTCGGACCTGGAGGGGTATTTGGGGGTCTAATAAGGTGGTCAAAAAGGGTGTTTTTTTGTCATTTATTTCAAATAAAGGATTTTTTGGTGTATGTCTTTATTTTCTTTATCTTACAGGTTAATCACGAAGGGTATCTCGGGGAGACGTCTGCCATGATTAACCTAGGACTTAGTGGCAGCTATGGGCTGCTGCCATTAACTCCTTATTACCTCGACTGCCACCGCATCAGGGCAATTCGGGATGAGCCGGGTACAGTCCCGGGACTATCGCATCTAATGGATGCGACAATTCCGGGCGGCTGCTGGCTGATATTGTTAGGGTGGGGGGCTCCCCATAACGTGGCGCTCCTCATCCTGACAATACCAGCCTCTTACCGTATGGCTTTACCCTGGCTGATTTGAAAAATTGGGGTGAACCGCACGCAGGGTTTTTTTTTTTTTTTAATTTATTTAATTTACTGCACGATATAGACCCGCCCACCAGCATCTCTGATTGGTTGCAGTGAGACAGCTGTCACTCAACGTTGGGGCGTGTCTGACTGCAACCAATCATAGGCTCTGGTGGGCAGGGAAAGCAGTGAATACTAGATGGAATAATGAGCCGCCGGCTTTTTCAAAAGAGGAAAAGCCGCCGGAGCTTTGTGACAGCCGTGCAGCGCCGCGCTGGTGATCAGGGATCGGTGAGTATGAGAGAGGGGGAAGAGGGATAGACCGACAGAGAGAGACCGACATAGGGATAGAGTGACAGAGAGAGACCGACATACAGAGAGCGACAGATTAACAGAGATAGAGACTTACCGACATCGACAGACCTCACTCATTTCCAGTGTTTTCTGCAACATGCGATAAATGTATTTAGAAAAATGCATGTCACTAGGATGGTGTGTGTGCTATCCGTGTGACATCCGTTTTTTTTTTTTTCACGCACCTATAGACTTTTATTGGAGTGACTCGCATGTGAAACTCACCAAAACGCAGCATGCTGCGATTTTTTTCTCAGTCCGATTTGGACTGAGAAAAAAAATAGCAGATCGGATCTGCCTCACTGATTAACATTGGTCCGAGGGCAATGCGAGATTTTCTCGCATTGCACTCGTGCGAGTTAATCACAAGTGTGACTCCAGCCTTAGACTGAGAAAATAATTGCAGATGGGATCGGCCCCATAGAGTAACATGAGTCAGAGTGGAATCTGATTTTTGATCACATTCCACTAGGACCATTTTACTCGCTGTGTGTCCTAACCCTTAAATTTTATTCCTGTTGTTCTGCTGATTGTGCAGTTATATATTCTAACATATATACACACGCTTCCATGGTAAAGACCAGAACTGAAAAAAAAGCCCATGTCTCTAAAGCTGTGCGGTGGTTTTATAAGAAAAAAAACCCCAAAAAATCCCAAAACCCACACATGCTTGCTAATGAATCAGAAGTGTTTTATGAGTGGTGTGACTTCTGTGTGCGCCTCACCACTAAGCTTACTCCAGTCTGGAATTGGAGAATGATTTGTGGCAGAAGGGACACTGTAGCTCATCATGCATTTGATGAATGGCGATTGCCACCCCCGAGTCCCACGTTGATAGAGCTGGGTGAAAATGGCACGAGATCACCATAAGTGGCACATTTTTATAGTGTAGCTTTGTGTTGTGAACATTTTCTCAACCTTTAAAAAGCTGGCATAATAGCTTTGATGGAGCACAGAAGTGATTTCAGTCTATACACAGTAAATGACATATTTGAAAACAAAGAGCGGAAACTTACATCTAGAAGTGTGTGCAAGTGCTGATCTTGGAAAACGCTATGCAGGAAATCAAGGTCTTTCTCGCTGCAGTCTGTAAGGGCATGGATCTCCTCCAGACTATCCAGTACTTGAGACACAGCTCCTAGAAGCAAACAAGAACACGGACAAAGAATATGAGGCACATTACTATGGCAAACTGACCTTTGGACAGGGAACTGACTGTGATTAATGGCAGCCATTACCCGTAAAGGCAATGACATCCACAGACATTTAAAAACAAGGAAGATGCAGGAATAAATGAACAAAAGAATAAAAACACGAACCAGTGAGAAAAGTCAAAGAGGAGACATCTATGAGCCGAGACTAGAAAAACATGGCAGATTAATTAACGAGACTTTATAAAAGTGAAAAGAGGAACTAGACGAGAACAGTACAATAACGATACACATCTGCCTGCCACAGAACCACGTCATACAGCCATGGAAACTAACACCGGACACATAGTATCTAGGAGTTCGGAGAATGCCGTAAAATAGACATGGGCATATTCATGGATAAAGTGTAAAATTATGCACAAAACTATGAACGATATCGCCTAGGCCAGCCGTCATGGCAGGTCACAATCTGAGTTTAGAAACCAGGAAGAGGTGTGATCCCATCATTGTACTGGGAGGGGGCACGCCTACAGGACCAGTATGTAGTGGAGCCAAACACAATGCTGGTCCTAGCCACATGGACCGAGTGTCCATCATAGGGGACGCGGACTGGTTATATAAAACATGCTTTTTGTACAGTTGCTTTACAGTTCATGAATAATAGCATTGTCAACATTTCCATAAGCATGCAAATAATTTCCCAAAAAGAAAAAGTCTCAGGCTTCTCTTCTATAAAATAACCTTCAGTGTTTGGGGATAAATACCATATATTCTATATGAGCATGCACAAAGCATAATGCAGTCAAGAGGAAAACAAAGGAATACCTACTTTCTGCAGCTAGAAGTCCTAGAAGGGCAGCATTAAGGCAGAGGATAAAAGTGTAGAGATTTTAAGAAATGGCATGTTAGTCGCAAGCGGCAGCCAAGCAAATTACAGTAAAGGCACAAAAATACTCAACAGCTGTAAACGGCTGCAGATCTCACATACATTCTGCGTAATATGCAATAAACAGGTAAGAAAATCGGTTTCATACAAGACTGGATGGCAGCCGATGCAGAAGTAACAGTATAAATCTCCGCTCAGACGGATGACAGAAACACTACTCATGACTCATTGATTGCAAACACGTACACCATGTTATCACAATAAACGTGCCACAGCATAAAAGACTTACCAGACTGGAAAACGCCTAGGAAAATATTACCGCATGTATGTGACAATATAAGAGGAGACGGATCCTGCTCCTGTCAAACCCACAGGCAGAAGTGGGATATTAAACTGGGTGGACAGAAAAGCTTCACACCAAACAGCACTACTTTCACAGGCAACCATATTAGACTGTTCATAGCACTTTACAGCCAGGAGCATTGTTCACTGAATCCCAGCCAAGGTCATAGAAACTAATGCACAGACAGGGTGCACAGACCCCCATAATAAGGGAGGTAACAGGGGTCTAACCCTGCCTAAACATGGAGGGGGTGACTGCCTAGTAAAGCATTGCCCACAGATGAAGACATGTGAAGCACAGTGCCCAGGCAATACCCCTGCTATTTGCTCAGGTGGGCTGCCCGGCCCTATCTGTGCACCACAGAGGCGGTGCTTTTTATTTTACTGTAGTATAGTGACTTGCAAGACATGGGCACCCTTGACGTTGGAATGCAAGCTTCTGTATATTGGCCTCAGATTTTTCTGCACATCTTACATATTTTTTTACAAGGTGCAACAAGACCCTTGAATGGTGACCTTGTAAACTAGGGACCTGTACCTCTGCGGTGCACAAAGAATGCTGGGCAGCCCGCCTGATCGAATGGTAGGGCTATATAATAGGCTGTTGGCTGGGCACGGTGCTTCACATGTGTGCAACTTGCGCAGGATTCATCTGTGGGCAATTCTAATACTGGGGAAATCCCCCCCCTTCATGAACTGGTAGACAGAGTGGTTGTTCTGTCAGTATTTTGCCCTTGTGTTACCACCTTTATTATTAGATGAATATCACTGTATACGCAGCTCCAAGATTAGAGTAATATTCTGAAGATACGCTTGGCAAACGCTCAGAAACCTTTGTCTAATACACCAAAGACAGGGCTTAAGTCATTTTCATCTGACTAGGATCTGATCTGTGTAACCATTTCTTTACATTCTTGGCATTGCTGTAATCATACTAAGGCTAAGGACACACGGTGAGTAAAACACGAGTGGAATGCAATAAAAAAAAAAAAAACGCATTGCACAAGACCCAGTTACTCTATGGGGTCGCTCCCATGAGCAATTTTATTCTCAGCCCTAATTGGACTGAAAAAAACAAACAATCGCAGCATGCTGCAGGTGGAATCCGATTCAGTTTCTCTTGCCCCCTTTCAAGTCTATGGGTGCGAGAGAAAATGCACTGCACTCGCATTACACTGAAGTACAGTGCAATAATCGCATAAGCTGATAATAGAGGCGATGGGGAGATTACTCCCTCCCTCTCCTCTGCAGCTGTGATCTGATCGCAGGATCCCTTCACAGTAAAATGACTCAGCTCACACTCTTAGGGTATGTGCGCACGTTGCTTTTTACCTGCTTTTTACCTGCTTTTTTGCTGCTTTTTCTTCTGCGCTGTTTAATGCCAAAATGGATGTGTTCTTCTATTCAAGCAAAGTCTATGGGAATTTGGGTTTCTTGTTCACACTATGTTGTTCAAAATGCTGCCTTTTTGTGGCAGAACTTTGGTCAAAAACTCAGCTTTGCAGTGCAAAACCCAAATGGCAAAAACAATTGACATGTTGCTTCTTTGAAAAGCTGAGTTTTTGACCAAAGTTCTGCCACAAAAAGGCAGCATTTTGAACAACATAGTGTGAACAAGAAACCCAAATTCCCATAGACTTTGCTTGAATAGAAGAACACATCCATTTTGGCATTAAACAGCGCAGAAGAAAAAGCAGCAAAAAAGCAGGTAAAAAGCAGGTAAAAAGCAACGTGCGCACATACCCTTAGAGCGGGAGTCGGGGGGGGGGGGGTCATTAGCATCTCACATCGGATGCAATATGCTCGAGTGTCCTTAGCCTCATCTGTAGGATCATATTGCCAGCTCATTTTACTACACAATGAGAACCATAAAAATCATTAAAAAAATAAAATTAAAATAGAGCTTATAATGCAGAAAAAAAGAAAAAACAATTGCATGACAAAATAAATGGCGTCACTCAAAACCAGAACTGATCCTGCATAAAACAAGCTCTCATATATACCCGGTCAAAAAAAATAAAATTTGAGAAGTTGAAAAATGGAAAAATCACCCAGGGCTTATGGACATCATGCTGTGTCACACATTATCTGTTTGTGGCGTCCTCCCATGTGATTGTTGATGTCTTGGAGACCACTATCGGGAAGTTTGAATATAAAGCCTGCTCCTTCTGTTCTCCTGATGGAGAGGCCCAGAGATGTCTGCCAGACGAAACCCTATGTCCCCACTTAAAGGACCATTGGGGGGGGGGGGTGGGGGGGAGGTGGTCATGTGTGTTAGAGAGTCAGTAGAGAAGGCATTTAGCCAAACAAGTGTATAAATGGGCATCTTTAATGTATAGTTGGTGTTACACCATTGTATTACAGCTCTGCATGGGCTACAGGACCGGATTTAATATGTAAAATTAACAACAAAGGGCTCTAGGTCGGGTTCACAGGACGTCAGCATTTTCAGACCAGTCACTTCCGCAATTTGCAGATCATGTGCAGGAGTTATACACATGAACTATTCTTGTTTTACAAAATTCACTTTTTCTACATAGATCTTAGGTCTAGAGTTGAGCGCGGTTCGTGGTTCGTGGTTCTCCAGTTCGCGGCTCGAGTGATTTTGGGGCATGTTCTAGATCGAACTAGAACTCGAGCTTTTTGCAAAAGCTCGGTAGTTCTAGAAACGTTCGAGAACGGTTCTAGCAGCCAAAAAACAGCTAAATCATAGCTTGGTTTCTGCTGTAATAGTGTAAGTCACTCTGTGAATCAAACTATTATCACATTTCAGTGTATAGTGTGCGTGAACAGCGCCTTCAGATCACTGCTGTTTCTATAATGGCGATCGCCATTTTTTTTTTTTTTTTTTCTTGTCTTCCTTCCCTAAGCGCGCGCGTCTTGTGGGGCGGGCCAGCATGTCAGCCAATCCCAGACACACACACAGCTAAGTGGACTTTGAGCCAGAGAAGCAACGGCATGTGTGATAGGATCTGCATGTCACATGTCCCTGCATTATAAAACCGGACATTTTCTTCACGGACGCCATTATCTGCCTTCTGCGTCTTTGGTGTCAGACATCACTGTCGCAGCTCCGTCTTCCTGAGTCCTATAGCCGATACAGCTGTATGCGCTGCATACACAGCGTTAGACAGCTTAGGGAGAGCACTTTATAGCAGTCCTTTTAAGGGCTCCAACCGGCAGGGTCAGAGAGCCATAGGTGACAGGTCCTGCAAACAGCAACAGCGTCTGTGTAGCCCAGGTCAGGGATTTCCTCCCTGCATTTCACCATTAGGAGGGAATAGAAAGGCAGGCTTCCATTCCTCTACCCAGAGCACCACAATCCTGCCACTGTACCCTCTTGTCCTCTGCACACTCCAACTGATAACTAAGCCATTATACTAGCAAACACTCAGTGTACCTAGTGGCATCCTATACGTGGCTATTGGACTTTGCTATAGTCCCACTAGTGCAAAGACATTTGCAGAGCGCGTCTGCCTGCATTGCACACTACAACTCATTCTAACCAAGCCATTATACTAGCAAACACTCAGTGTACCTAGTGGCATCCTATACGTGGCTATTGGACTTTGCTATAGTCCCACTAGTGCAAAGACATTTGCAGAGCGCGTCTGCCTGCATTGCACACTCCAACTCATTAAAACCAAGCCATTATACTAGCAAACACTCAGTGTACCTAGTGGCATCCTATACGTGGCTATTGGACTTTGCTATAGTCCCACTAGTGCAAAGACATTTGCATAGCGCGTCTGCCGGCATTGCACACTCAAACTCATTTTAACTAAGCCATTATACTAGCAAACACTCAGTGTACCTAGTGGCATCCTATACGTGGCTATTGGACTTTGCTATAGTCCCACTAGTGCAAAGACATTAGCAGAGCACATCTGCCTGCATTGCACACTACAACTCATTCTAACCAAGCCATTATACTAGCAAACACTCAGTGTACCTAGTGGCATCCTATACGTGGCTATTGGACTTTGCTATAGTCCCACTAGTGCAAAGACATTTGCATAGCGCGTCTGCCTGCATTGCACACTCAAACTCATTTTAACTAAGCCATTATACTAGCAAACACTCAGTGTACCTAGTGGCATCCTATACGTGGCTATTGGACTTTGCTATAGTCCCACTAGTGCAAAGACATTAGCAGAGCACATCTGCCTGCATTGCACACTACAACTCATTCTAACCAAGCCATTATACTAGCAAACACTCAGTGTACCTAGTGGCATCCTATACGTGGCTATTGGACTTTGCTATAGTCCCACTAGTGCAAAGACATTTGCATAGCGCGTCTGCCTGCATTGCACACTCAAACTCATTTTAACTAAGCCATTATACTAGCAAACACTCAGTGTACCTAGTGGCATCCTATACGTGGCTATTGGACTTTGCTATAGTCCCACTAGTGCAAAGATATTAGCAGAGCACATCTGCCTGCATTGCACACTACAACTCATTGTTACTAAGCCATTATACTAGCAAACACTCACTGTACCTAGTTGTATCCTAAACGTGGCTATTGTACTTTTGTCAATTCACAGTATTGGAACGTTATTTGCAGCACGTCTGCCTGCATTGCACACTCAAACTTTTTTAAACTCAGCCATTATACTAGCAAACACTCACTGTACCTAGTTGTATCCTAAACGTGGCTATTGTACTTTTGTCAATTCACAGTATTGGAACGTTATTTGCAGCACGTCTGCCTGCATTGCACACTCAAACTTTTTTAAACTCAGCCATTTATAGTAGCAAACACTCAGTGTACCTAGTTGTATCCTAAACGTGGCTATTGTACTTTTGTCTATTCACAGTATTGGAACGTTATTTGCAGCACGTCTGCCTGCATTGCACACTCTAACTTTTTTAAACTCAGCCATTATACTAGCAAACACTCACTGTACCTAGTTGTATCCTAAACGTGGCTATTGTACTTTTGTCAATTCACAGTATTGGAACGTTATTTGCAGCACGTCTGCCTGCATTGCACACTCAAACTTTTTTAAACTCAGCCATTATACTAGCAAACACTCACTGTACCTAGTTGTATCCTAAACGTGGCTATTGTACTTTTGTCAATTCACAGTATTGGAACGTTATTTGCAGCACGTCTGCCTGCATTGCACACTCAAACTTTTTTAAACTCAGCCATTATACTAGCAAACACTCACTGTACCTAGTTGTATCCTAAACGTGGCTATTGTACTTTTGTCAATTCACAGTATTGGAACGTTATTTGCAGCACGTCTGCCTGCATTGCACACTCAAACTTTTTTAAACTCAGCCATTATACTAGCAAACACTCACTGTACCTAGTTGTATCCTAAACGTGGCTATTGTACTTTTGTCAATTCACAGTATTGGAACGATATTTGCAGGACATCTGCCTGCATTGCACACTCAAACTTTTTTAAACTCAGCCATTATACTAGCAAACACTCACTGTACCTAGTTGTATCCTAAACGTGGCTATTGTACTTTTGTCTATTCACACTACTGCAAATCTATGTGCAGCACCTCTGCATGACAACCTCGTGCTCTGTTTTTAATAAGCTATAATGATAGCACAAAATACTGCCATTTTGTGGCATCATAGAACTGGCTGTTGTATTCCATTAGTGCCCCACTGGTGACAAGCTATTTCTAGCACCTCTACATCACACCCTCATGCACATTTAGCTACGCTAATGTTATAGCAAACTCATGGAATTCATTGCTGCATTTCATAATTCGGAGGGATAGAAAGTCAGGCTTCCTTTAGCTTTTCCTTCTGTTCATAGACAGCATCTCCAAGACAAATTTCCCCTCCACGTCTAAGTGTGGAGAGGCAGCTAGTGCGCATGCGTGTGCCGATGTACCCCAGCTGCAGCATAATTACAGTGTTTCGCCTAGTGAGTATGCTCAGCCTGACTGTGCCATTCCTGACGCTAAGTCTTCATTTCGGGATACAGCGCATGCTCCCACACTAAGTGTGAAAAGCCTCTTTGCACAGGTGCTTGCATTCTGTGCCGGGTCTAAGTCCTGTTTTGTGCCTAGACACCATGCTAAAGCTGATAGTCTTTTTTCAGAGACTGTATTTCATGCTACTGAGCATGCTCAGGCACTTCCTGCATCAGAGACTAGGTCCGGTAATGAACTCTTTGGCCCTGGCCCTGATGTGGGGGTCCCATATAGACCACAGGGCATCAGGTGTCCTCCCAAATGGCTTGCAGAGGCCCACACCTATGACTTGTCACCGCATTATTGATGGTCAGACGATGACTGGTGAGGTGTTTGGGTCATGGCAGCCATGAGGTCATCATTGAAGTTGCGTTTCCAAATAGGACGCTAGTTATGCCACTCATGACGTGTCACTCTGCTTTTGTCTCCAGGAGGTGCATTGTGGTTCACCCTGGTTTGGGGCGGACCCAGGTTATAAAAGGGGCTGGAGCCAACAAGGAGGTGCGCAGTCTTCTATTATGCTCCGAAAGAGCACACCTCCATGTGTTGAACCCATTGCGGCTTTAGGCCAGAGGTAGGCAGGGATAGGGTGGTGGATGCAGGCCACCACCACAGTTGGTAACGCAGAACGGTTAAGACCAGCTCCTGTCCTAACAGTCCTGCTTGTGCAGCCCAGTGGCATTAACAGGCCTGCTGCTGCTGATGCGCCTGCTGTCCACAGGTGTGGCCCCTACGCACACGGTCAGCGTACTCAATGGCCCCTGTGTTGTTAACAGGGAGTTCCTGGGCTGGGTGGGCATGTGGACCCTGTGACGCTAACAGGGCTCACAGTCTCCAGATCCGAATGGCGTCTAACTCGGTTCAGGCTACTATTAGTTTCATAGCCACACAGCTCTGTATCCTCCACCAAACCTTCAAGTTGCCAACCTCTCCTTTTCCAACTGGGAGCACGGTGGACACTGACTGCTGAAGGTGATATATACCTTTCTCTTTCTTTTCTTATTAATTTTTGTTATATAGCGGTCACAGATTATATACCACTTTATCCAAATCTGCCAGTCCCACTGTAACAGATGTTGTTTCTTCAGCAAATGTTACAGTTGTTTAACCACCAAATCCACGGACCAAAATTTTTTTCCCCTTTCCAACACACCTGTTCCCCTTTCCAACAGCATCTGTCCTTTTTCAACTCATTTTGGGATATGACCAAAAGTGCAACTGTGCAGGGACACCGTACTCAACGCCATCTCAGCACAGCAGCCATCCCTCGGTCCCTCCGATGTGGACAAGTAAAAGACCATTTCCTCCTATCCATGACAAAGTGTTGAGATTCACTCTGTGCAGCACTGGTGTTTAGTGGAAAAGTAGATCTAAGATTGCGTACCACATTCTGCAGATACTCCTGTATACGTGCGTCTATTTCTATGGCAGGAATTAGTTCGCCAAATTTTGTCTTGTACCGGGGATCTAACAGTGTGGCAACCCAGTATTCAGGATTACTTCAAATTCATACAATCCGAGGGTCATGTAGGTAGTGCAGCAAGAAGGCGCTCATGTGTCTTGTGCATCCAGGAGGACCAAGTCCTTGGTGTGTTGGTGGCAGAGAGGTGAGAATCGTGCATCCTTCCTCTGCCCTCTACCCACAACCTCGCACAACCGAAATGTGAGCAAGCTCTCACTCATCTGCTGAGTCTTCCATGCCCATCGCCAGTTCGTCCTCCATTTCTTCATGGGCTCCTGCACTTTCATCAACACTTTTTGCTGATACTATGCGCCCTTGTTAATCCCTCTCCCTCACCATGACTGCCGCATAGGTGCCGCTGACCATCTGGACCTCGTAGATCTTGTTATCCCTTCCGCATATGACTCCTCCTGTACTTCCTCCCCTTCCTCTTGTCCCAACACCTGACTCCGAATAATAATTACAGTGTGCTCCATCATGTAGATGACCAGAATTGTCACGCTGAGAATGACATTGCCAGTGCTAAACATCTTCGTCGACATTTCAAAACTGTGTAGCAGGGTGCATAGGTCCTTGATCTGACACCACTCCAGCAGCGTGATCTGCACCACCTCTGGATCAACTTATCCCAGGCTATATGTCTTACCGTATTTCAGCAGGGCTCTGCGGTGCTGCCACACACGCTGCAACATGTGCAGATTCCAATTCCTGCGTGTCGGAACATCGCATTTCCGGCGTTTAACTGCCAGACCCTAAGACTTCCGGAGTGATGAAAGTTGTTGAGCTGCTGTGTGCGCACGATGGAAGTGAGCACATAGCGAGCGTGCCCGCTGCACAAGGCCATGTAGGCCGTGATGGTGTTTTAAAAATTGCTGGAGAATTCGGATCAACACGTGAGCCATAAAAGGCACGTGTGTCACATTGCCCTGAGGATGGCCCGCAGCCAGGTTTGCATCATTGCCGCACACGGCTGTTAAGTCACCAACGGAGTCCGCTCCGTCAATTTGTACTCCGGTCGCCAGGTGACAACGTGTTCCTTTCATGAATAGTGCTGATGATGGGAGAGTAGTCGATGCCAGCGGCGCAGGTGGACGCAGGTTATGCTCACCCACTGGGCTGCATTACCTTGACAGATGCAGAATCTCTGGCTGAATGTAGCTGGTGGGTATCTCACAGATGAAATACCATCATTCAGCTACAACCAATGGGAAGACACCACACCCTTTTTTATGCCCATCCTGTCTGCAGACCACTGCCAGACACAGCTATGAACCTCTGGTTAATTTTACCCCCAGTTCAGTTTTATGATTTTGTGTGCTTGTTACCTGACTACTTTTCCTGCTTGCTGTTTATGTACCTTGTTGGCCGATACGCATTTCACCTCTGCTTGTTTTCTGATTAAGTCCTGGCCGTCCCATTCTGTTCCTGTTCCTCAATTAATGTTTTGACCCTGCCTGACTACTATTCTCTGTAATAGCGGTGTGACTCACATTTCCCATACATTTCAAAGTAAAACTTTGACCGCCTGATGGCATTGAGCTCTGCTGCCAGCATAGTAAGGAGGTGTGTGGTAGTCCTTGTGCGCAGTTGCAAGGAAGGGTGGCCTGACCACACAGGGTTTGCGCAAAGGTAGAGGACCCACACGAGGTTGAAGAGGCAGAAGCAGTGTATTAACTTCTACATACAGAACAAGGATTGAAACAACTCGTGGGGACGGCAAGACTTGTACAGCAGACCCTTCTCCATCTCTCACCATAGTTTGCCAGTGCCCAGTCAGTGACATGTAATGACCCTGTCTATGCTTACTGGTCCAAGTATCTGTGTTGAAATGCACCCTGTCGCACACAGATTTTCTCAAGGAAGTGGTGATGTTGTGTGCGACATGCCGGTGTAGCGCGGGCATGCTTTTCTTGGAGAAGCAGTGGTGATTGGGCATCTGGTACTGGGGCACAGCGACAGACATAAGGTCTGTAAAATCCTGTGTGTCCACTACGCGTAAAGGCAGCATTTCGGTAGCCAACAGCTTACAGAGGGATAGAGTCAACCACTTAGCTTTGTCATGGGTCGCAGTAAGTGGCCTTTTATTTGACCACATCTGAGGGACAGAGATCTGGCTGCTGTCTGTAGACGGTGTTGAGTAGGGTGTCCCTGGAAAAATGCAGGTTTGTGAGAAAAGTGCAGGCGGAGACATGATGTTGGCTTCATCTTGCCTTCAGATCTGTTCATCTTGTATCATTTTTAAAAAACACAGCAAGCAAGGGTTACTCCAAGCGGAGTCTCCCTTTTTTTCCAAAAATTGGGCCCCACACAGACACCTTATCAGTGGCAGCACTTGTGCCCTAGTTGCAAACAGGATGTTTTGATTTGCATCAAGCACATTCCAAATCCACAAGCATTTACTCTCCCCAGGATGACACAGGGGTAGTAAATTCCTTCTGGATCCATGACTTGTTCATTTTGATGAACGTCAGTCTGTCCACATTGTCACTGGACAGACGCGTGCGCTTATCTGTCAGCACACACCCAGCAGCACTGAAGACACGTTCAGAGACAACGCTGGCAGCTGGACACGACAAAATCTTCGAGGCGTAACTGGAGAGCTCTTGACATTTTTCTAGATTTGAAGCACAAAAGGAGCAAGGCTCCATTTGCAAAGTCATTGCATCGATGTTCATTTGGAGATACTCCTGTATCATCCTCTCCATCCGTTGACTATGTGTCAGACTTGTTGTCTCTGGTGGCCTTGCAAAGGAGGGTCTAAAAAAATTATGAAAAGATTCCATAAAATTGCTGTTACCAGCAACAGATACGGTCCTACTGGTACGGGTAGACTGTTGAAGATGACGAGGCCGTCCCATGTTTGTCAAGTTACAACTGGGAGAATCACTCCCTTCACCTGCACGGTTGTTTGGTGGAAAAGCCGAGCTAAGATCGAGTAACAGCTTCTGCTGATACTCCTGCATACGTGCGTCCCTTTCTATGGGTGGAATTATGTCACAAAATTTGGACTTGTCCCGGGGATCTAATAGTGTGGCAAGCCAGTAGTCATCATCACTTCTAATTTTGACAATACGAGGGTCATGTTGGAGGTAGTGCAACAAGAAGGCACTCATGTGTCTTGCGCAGCCATGCGCACCAAGTCCACGCTGTGTTTGTGGCATAGAGGTGCTAACCGTTCTTTCTTCCTCTGTCATCTCCCCCCAACCTCTTTCAACTGAAATTTGACCAAGGTCCCCCTCATCTGCTGAGTCTTCCATGTCCATGGACAGTTCGTCCTCCATATCTTCATGTCCTCCTGCACCTTCCTCAACATCTCACCTGCTACCATGCGCCCTTGTTGATCCCTGTCCCCCATGGTCCCATGCCTGCCGCGTTGGTGATGATGAACGTCTGGACCTTGGTGATGTTGTTGTGTCTTGCGCATATGAATCCTCCTGTAGTTCCTCCCCTTCCTGTTGTCCCACCCCCTGACTACGAATAGTGTTTAGCGTGTGCTCCAGCATGTAAATGACTGTAATCGTCATGCTGATAATGGCATTGTCAGCGCTAAACATATTCGTCGCCATGTCGAAACTGTGCAGAAGGGTGCATAGGTCCTTGATCTGAGATCACTCCATCAGGGTGATCTGCCCCACTTCTGCATCTCGTTGGCCCAGGCTATACATCATGACGTATTGCACCAGGGCTCGCCGGTGCTGCCACAGTCGCTGTAACATGTGGAGAGTTGAATTCCAGCGTGTCGCCACATCGCATTTCAGGCGATGAACCGGCAGGCCGAAAGACTTCTGGAGCGATGCAAGTCGCTCAGGTGCGGCGGTTGAACGGCGGAAGTGAGCACTGCAGACAGTTTCCGTGCCCTGGTCAGAAGGCCATCTAGGCCGGGATAGTGTGTTAAAAATTGCTGGACAACAAGGTTAAACACGTGAGCCATACAAGGCACGTGTGTCACCTTGCCCAGGCGAAGGGCCGCACCCAGGTTTGCAGCATTGTCGCACACGGCCTTACCAGGCTGCAGGTTGAGTGGAGACAACCATTTATCAAAATCAGTCTCCAGAGCTGCCCACAACTCAGTCGCTGTGTGACTCCTATTTCAAAGACATGTCAAGCTAAAGACCGCCTGATGCCGTTGCGCTCTGCTACCAGCATAGTAATGAGGGGTGCGTGATTCCTTCTGCGCAGTGAGAACGCTGGTGGCCTGACCAGGCAGGCTTGGGGCGGAGGTGGAGGACCCAGATGAGGTGGAGGATGCAGAAGCAGTGGCGGAACTTGGACAGACAGAGGATTGACACACAAGTCGTGGGGACGGCAAGACTTGTGCAGCAGACCCTTCACCATCTATCACCATAGTTACCCAGTGGCCAGTCAGCGACATGTAACGTCCCTGTCCATGCTTACTGGTCCAAGTATCGGTGGTGAAATGCACCCGTTCACACACAGAGTTTCTCAAGGAAGCGGTGATGTTGTGTGCGACATGCTGGTGTAGCGCGGGCACACCTTTCTTAGAGAAGTAGTGGCGACTAGGCATCTGGTACTGGGGCACAGCGACAGACATAAGGTCTCTAAAATCCTGTGTGTCCACTAGGCGGAAAGGCAGCATTTCTGTAGTCAACAGCTTACAGAGGGATAGAGTCAACCTCTTCGCTTTGTCATGGGTCGCAGGAAGTGGCCTTTTATTTGACCACATCTGAGGGACAGAGATCTGGCTGCTGTGTGTAGACGGTGTTGAGTCGGGTGTCCCTGGAAAAATGCAGCTTTGTGAGGAAAGTGCAGGCGGAGACATGATGTTGCCTTCATCCAAAGTTGGTGCTATCGATGTCTGAGAGAGCTGTACACACTCACTTGTTTCCCCTTCCAAACCAACTGACGACCTACCAAGCAAACTGCCTGTTGCGGTTACAGTGGTGGAAGTTGTGGGTGGAAAAACAGGTGTGACAGCTGTCCCCACAGTCCTAGAAGATGACGAGCGCGCGGATGCACTGGAAGGGGCAGGCGGTGGATGGTTCGCTCCGCTAGGCCGCATTGCAGCACGGTGAGCTTCCCATCGGGCCATATGATATTTATTCATGTGACGATTCATGGAAGAAGTTGTCAAACTGCTGAGGTTTTGACCTCTACTAAGAGAACCATGACAAATTTTACAGATCACATAATTTGGGCGATCTTTTTCTATGTCAAAAAAGGACCTGGCTAGGCAAGGCTTAGAGGCCATGCGACCTGTTGATCCACCCCGAATAATGCTCAGAGGCAGAGTGGTGGCTGAGGATGCAGTTGTAGACGTGCTACCAGTGCTCCGACTGTGTCCAGGAAGGCGCCAGGTTACTTCGACGTCGGTTGCATCCTCCTCCACCGCCTCTGTTGACCTCCTCGAGTGTCTGACTGTGGGTTGACAGTAGGTGTGATCTAGAACTTAATCATCAATTGTTGTGTTTGCACTCCCCTACCCCTCAGACCGAGTTTCTTCTTGCCCTGACCGAATATTTAAGTTGTCATCCCAATCGGGTATCTGCGTCTCATCTTCATCAGTATGTTCCTCATTGCCTATAACCACAGTTGTTGGAAAGGCAGCATTTTGGTAGCCAACAGTTTGCATATGATGAAAGTCAACCTCCAAGCCATTTCATGCCCTTCTAAAAGCATGTAAAACACAGCGAGGGGACTCCAACCACAGTCTCCCTCGTTGCCACTAACTGGGCCACACACACCCCACTTGACTGGCATCGGTTGACCCCCCCTTTTGACAAAGAAAAAGATGCTTTGCATGAAGCACTCTCAAAAATACGCGTGCCTTTCCCGTCCCCTGGCTGACCCAGGGGAAGAAAAGTCCTCTGAGAGCCATGACTTGTTCATCTTGGTTCTTTTAGAGACACAGCGAGGGGACTCCAACCACAGTCTCCCTCGTTGCCACTAACTGGGCCACACACACCCCACTTGACTGGCATCGGTTGAGCCCCCTTTTGACAAAGAAAAAGATGCTTTGCATGAAGCACTCTCAAAAATACGCGTGCCTTTCCCGTCCCCTGGCTGACCCAGGGGAAGAAAAGTCCTCTGAGAGCCATGACTTGTTCATCTTGGTTCTTTTAGAGACACAGCGAGGGGACTCCAACCACAGTCTCCCTCGTTGCCACTAACTGGGCCACACACACCCCACTTGACTGGCATCGGTTGACCCCCCCTTTTGACAAAGAAAAAGATGCTTTGCATGAAGCACTCTCAAAAATACGCGTGCCTTTCCCGTCCCCTGGCTGACCCAGGGGAAGAAAAGTCCTCTGAGAGCCATGACTTGTTCATCTTGGTTCTTTTAGAGACACAGCGAGGGGACTCCAACCACAGTCTCCCTCGTTGCCACTAACTGGGCCACACACACCCCACTTGACTGGCATCGGTTGACCCCCCCTTTTGACAAAGAAAAAGATGCTTTGCATGAAGCACTCTCAAAAATACGCGTGCCTTTCCCGTCCCCTGGCTGACCCAGGGGAAGAAAAGTCCTCTGAGAGCCATGACTTGTTCATCTTGGTTCTTTTAGAGACACAGCGAGGGGACTCCAACCACAGTCTCCCTCGTTGCCACTAACTGGGCCACACACACCCCACTTGACTGGCATCGGTTGACCCCCCCCTTTTGACAAAGAAAAAGATGCTTTGCATGAAGCACTCTCAAAAATACGCGTGCCTTTCCCGTCCCCTGGCTGACCCAGGGGAAGAAAAGTCCTCTGAGAGCCATGACTTGTTCATCTTGGTTCTTTTAGAGACACAGCGAGGGGACTCCAACCACAGTCTCCCTCGTTGCCACTAACTGGGCCACACACACCCCACTTGACTGGCATCGGTTGAGCCCCCTTTTGAAAAAGAAAAAGATGCTTTGCATGAAGCACTCTCAAAAATACGCGTGCCTTTCCCGTCCCCTGGCTGACCCAGGGGAAGAAAAGTCCTCTGAGAGCCATGACTTGTTCATCTTGGTTCTTTTAGAGACACAGCGAGGGGACTCCAACCACAGTCTCCCTCGTTGCCACTAACTGGGCCACACACACCCCACTTGACTGGCATCGGTTGACCCCCCCCTTTTGACAAAGAAAAAGATGCTTTGCATGAAGCACTCTCAAAAATACGCGTGCCTTTCCCGTCCCCTGGCTGACCCAGGGGAAGAAAAGTCCTCTGAGAGCCATGACTTGTTCATCTTGGTTCTTTTAGAGACACAGCGAGGGGACTCCAACCACAGTCTCCCTCGTTGCCACTAACTGGGCCACACACACCCCACTTGACTGGCATCGGTTGAGCCCCCTTTTGAAAAAGAAAAAGATGCTTTGCATGAAGCACTCTCAAAAATACGCGTGCCTTTCCCGTCCCCTGGCTGACCCAGGGGAAGAAAAGTCCTCTGAGAGCCATGACTTGTTCATCTTGGTTCTTTTAGAGACACAGCGAGGGGACTCCAACCACAGTCTCCCTCGTTGCCACTAACTGGGCCACACACACCCCACTTGACTGGCATCGGTTGACCCCCCCTTTTGACAAAGAAAAAGATGCTTTGCATGAAGCACTCTCAAAAATACGCGTGCCTTTCCCGTCCCCTGGCTGACCCAGGGGAAGAAAAGTCCTCTGAGAGCCATGACTTGTTCATCTTGGTTCTTTTAGAGACACAGCGAGGGGACTCCAACCACAGTCTCCCTCGTTGCCACTAACTGGGCCACACACACCCCACTTGACTGGCATCGGTTGACCCCCCCTTTTGACAAAGAAAAAGATGCTTTGCATGAAGCACTCTCAAAAATACGCGTGCCTTTCCCGTCCCCTGGCTGACCCAGGGGAAGAAAAGTCCTCTGAGAGCCATGACTTGTTCATCTTGGTTCTTTTAGAGACACAGCGAGGGGACTCCAACCACAGTCTCCCTCGTTGCCACTAACTGGGCCACACACACCCCACTTGACTGGCATCGGTTGAGCCCCCTTTTGAAAAAGAAAAAGATGCTTTGCATGAAGCACTCTCAAAAATACGCGTGCCTTTCCCGTCCCCTGGCTGACCCAGGGGAAGAAAAGTCCTCTGAGAGCCATGACTTGTTCATCTTGGTTCTTTTAGAGACACAGCGAGGGGACTCCAACCACAGTCTCCCTCGTTGCCACTAACTGGGCCACACACACCCCACTTGACTGGCATCGGTTGAGCCCCCCTTTTGACAAAGAAAAAGATGCTTTGCATGAAGCACTCTCAAAAATACGCGTGCCTTTCGCCTCCCCTGGCTGACCCAGGGGAAGAAAAGTCCTCTGAGAGCCAGGTCCACATTGTCAGTGGACAGACACGTGTGCTTATCTGCCAGCAGACCCCCAGCAGCACTGAAGACAGGTTCCGAGAGAACGCTGGCTGCAGGACACGACAAGATCCTCAAGGCGTACGTGGCGAGCTCAGGCAATTTATCCAGATTGGAAGCCTAAAATGAGCAGGGCTCAAGTTGCACAATAATGGAATCGATGTTTCTTTGCATATACTCATATATCTGTGTGTCTCCCTCTTTTTCCTTGTCCAGCTGTTTTGTTTTCACATGAGTATATGTCCTTGTCACTTTCCCATGTGTTTGTGTTATGTTGTGAGTTGTTTGTCACCTTTTGGACACCTTTCAGGGTGTTTTCTAGGTGTTTTACTGTGTTTGTGATTGCCTGCCATTGTTTCCTATGGGCTCGAGTTCGGTTCGTCGAACGTTCGACGAGCCGAACTCGAGCCAGACCCCCCGTTCGGCGAACCGCCTCGAGCCGAACCGGGACCGGTTCGCTCATCTCTACTTAGGTCCCTGAGAAGAATCTCTAATGTGCATTAGCACAATGGCTACCAATGGCCATAGTGTAGTCTCTTGCAACCAGGCCTGATTGGCTCTTCTGATATAAGGCTGTGCGCGCACGCTGCGGATTTACTGCTGATTTTACCGCAGATTTCAATCCCCAGCAAAAGCTATGGGTATAAAAAAAAATGCTGTGTGCGCACACTGGATTTACCCGCGGATTTCCCGCTGCAGCATTAATGAGTATGTCACTTCTTTTTTGCAGGTACCTGTGTTTTTTGCCATAGATAAATGGTAAAAATCCGCAGGGACCAACCCGCGGGAAAAAAATGCAACAAATCCGCACCAAACCGCAAGTGGATTTCGCTGTGGTTTTGGTGCGGTTTTTTTTTTAACTGCAGGTGCGGGATTCTTTAAGAGGGTATGGATTTTCCTTCAGAAAAAGGTCACTTTCTAGTGCGCACATGGCCTCACAGGACAAGATTCTTTGAGTTCCTTGGAACTAAATATATAGCTTCTGTACAGACTTGAATCACTTGTGTGAACATGGCTTAAATCTGTTACCAGGTTATTGCCACCAAACCGGACAGCAGCATAATGTAGAGGTAGAGATTCCAGTGGCGTCACTTACTGAGCTGCTTGTTGCAGTTTTGATAAAATCACAGTTTTATCAGAAGGAAATCACTAGAGGGCTAATAAATCTGCTGCAATGTAATTCACCATATTCTTGAGCTCTGTATAACCCTACCCGTCCACGGACTGTCAGCTATATGTGTCTACTGTGCATAGACATAAAGTTGACAGTGGTGTGGGTGGGGTTATACAGAACTCAGTATTCAGAGAACAGAGATCC
>NC_134354.1:183681773-183689273 GCF_048569485.1 Anomaloglossus baeobatrachus
GTGGGTGTCTGTGTAGGGCAGTTGTTTGTGGTTCCCAGTGTGTGTGTGTGTGTGTGGTGTGTTGTGCAGTGCGCGCGTGTGTGTGTGTGTGTGTGTGTGTGTGTGTGTGTGTGCATCAGCCTCTCTTCTCAGCCTACCTCTCCCAGCCTCCCTCCTCCCAGCCTCCCCAAGCATCAGCCTCCACCAGCATCAGCCTCTCTCCTTCCAGCCTCCCCCAGCATCAGCCTCCGCCAGCATCAGCCTCTCTCCTTCCAGCCTCCTCCAGCATCAGCCTCCCTCTCCCAGCCTTCCCCAGGATCAGCATCTCTCCTCCCAGCCTCCGTCCTCCCAGCCTTCCCCAGCATCAGCTTTCCCCTCCCAGCCTCCCTCAGCATCAGCCTTCCCCAGCATCAGCCTCTCTCCTCCCAGCCTCAGCCTCTCTCCTTCCAGCCTCCCCCAGCATCAGCCTCTCTCCTTCCAGCCTCCCTCAGCATCAGCCTCCCCTTCCCAGCCTTCCCCAGGATCAGCCTCTCTCCTCCCAGCCTCCTTCCTCCCAGCCTCCCCCTCCCAGCCTCCCTCAGCATCAGCCTTCCGCTCCCAGTCTCCCCCAGCATCAGCCTCCCCAAGCATCAGCCTCCACCAGCATCAGCCTCTCTCCTTCCAGCCTCCCCCAGCATCAGCCTCTCTCCTTCCAGCCTCCCTCAGCATCAGCCTCCCCTTCCCAGCCTTCCCCAGGATCAGCCTCTCTCCTCCCAGCCTCCTTCCTCCCAGCCTCCCCCTCCCAGCCTCCCTCAGCATCAGCCTTCCCCTCCCAGTCTCCCCCAGCATCAGCCTCCCCAAGCATCAGCCTCCACCAGCATTAGCCTCTCTCCTTCCAGCCTCCCCCAGCATCAGCCTCCCCAAGCATCAGCCTCCACCAGCATCAGCCTCCCTCGTCCCAGCCTCCCCCAGCATCAGCCTCCCCCTCCCAGCCTCCCCCAGCATCAGCCTCTCTCCTCCCAGCATCAGCCTCTCTCATCCCAGCATCAGCCTCTCTCCTCCCAGCCTTCCCCAGCATCAGCCTCTCTCCTCCCAGCCTCCCCCAGCATCAGCCTCCCCCAGCATCAGCCTCTCTTCTTCCAGCCTCCCCCAGCATCAGCCTCTCTCCTTCCAGCCTCCCCCAGCATCAGCCTCCCTCTCCCAGCCTTCCCCAGGATCAGCCTCTCTCCTCCCAGCCTCCCAGCCTTCCCCAGCATCAGCTTTCCCCTCCCAGCCTCCCTCAGCATCAGCCTTCCCCAGCATCAGCCTCTCTCCTCCCAGCCTCCCCCAGCATCAGCCTCCGCCAGCATCAGCCTCTCTCCTTCCAGCCTCCCCCAGCATCAGCCTCTCTCCTTCCAGCCTCCCCCAGCATCAGCCTCTCTCCTTCCAGCCTCCCTCAGCATCAGCCTCCCCTTCCCAGCCTCTCTCAGCATCAGCCTCCCCTTCCCAGCCTCTCTCCTCCCAGCCTCCTTCCTCCCAGCCTCCTTCCTCCCAGCCTCCTTCAGCATCAGCCTTCCCCTCCCAGTCTCCCCCATGATCAGCCTCCCCCTCCCAGCCTTCCCCATGATCAGCCTCTCTGCTGCCAGCCTCCTCCAGCACGCCGTGCTCCTCTGCCGACACTCACACACCCGATCGCATCCACTCACACACACCCGATCGCATCCACTCACACACACCCGATCGCATCCACTCACACACACCCGATCGCATCCACTCACACACACACAGACACTGACGATATCGCACATACGCGCTCACACTCACAACATCCGGAGATACCACATGCCTCTGGCTATGTGATCCTCCGTCAGGTCCTGGAAGGTCACAACAGCACAGTATCGAGGCCGAGAAGCAAGCGATCTCGCCGGATGTTGTGAGTGTGCGGATGCGATGTGAGGTGTGTGTGATCTGATGTGTGTGTATGTTTGTGTGTGTGCTGTTATGTGTGTGCGTGTGGATCTTCCGCCGCAGCAGGACCTTGATGCGCTTGTAACCATGCGAGCATGGTTACCAACGTATCCACACCACTCCCGTGCGAGCGGGGGCCGGGGTGGGGGGAGGTGGTGAGGGGGGGGGGAGTACAGTACTCACCTCCGTGACATCCGTGTCAGTTCGGCGAATGCGCGGGGGGGGGGGGGGAGTACAGTACTCACCTCCGTGACAGCCGTGTCAGTTCGGGGAATGCGCGTGGGGAGGGAGGGGGCGGGGCCAGAGCTAGCGTGCATTGCGTGAGGGGGGCGGGGCCGAATTGCCAATCCCTGCAGGGTGCCGGGGCGAGAGGCCAATCTGTGGGGGGGGGGGGGCGGAGCCTGGGCGAGCGGCTGGCCAATCCGTGTGGGGGCGCAGCCTGGGCGAGCGGCCAATCGGTGTGGGGGGGCGGGGCCATGGCGAGCCCAGCGGCCAATCAGCTTTGTGTCACCGTAAGGACACAATTTTGGAGCATGACAGACAGACAGAATAAGGCAATTATATATATACATACACAGACAAACACACACACATTATATATATATATATATATATATATATATATATATATATATGTGTATGT
This sequence comes from Anomaloglossus baeobatrachus, assembly GCF_048569485.1. Lineage (NCBI taxonomy): Eukaryota > Metazoa > Chordata > Amphibia > Anura > Aromobatidae > Anomaloglossus > Anomaloglossus baeobatrachus. The sequence goes on from NC_134354.1 coordinate 183,684,322, forward strand.
ATATATATATATATATATATGTGTATGTATATATATATATATATATATATATATATATATATATATATATATATATATATATATATATATATATATATATATATATATATATATATATGTGTATGTGTATATAAATAAACACACACACACACACACACCTCCCACTGATAACAGAATAATCTTCAAAATTTGAAAAAAAAAAACCCCTCAAAATGCACTGCTCCAAATTATTAGGCACAGTAGAGTTTCTAAACATTTTATATGTTTTAAAGAACTGAAAATGCTCATTTGTGGAATTTGCAGCATTAGGAGGTCACATTCACTGAAATAAAAAGCTATTTAAATCCAAAACATCCTAACAGGCCAAGTTACATGTTAACATAGGAGCCCTTCTTTAATATCACCTTCACTATTCTTGCCTCCATTGAACTTGTGAGTTTTTGGAGTGTTTCTGCTTGAATTTCTTTGCATGATGTCAGAATAGCCTCCCAGAGCTACTGTTTTGATGTGAACTGCCTCCCACCCTCATAACTTTTGCTTGATGATACTCCAAAGGTTCTCTATAGAGTTGAGGTCAGGGGAAGATGGTGGCCACAACATGAGTTTATCTTCGTTTATAGCCATAGCAGCCAATGACACAGAAGTATTCTTTGCAGCAAGAGATGGTGCATTTTCATGCATGAAGATGATTTTGCTCCTGAAGGCACGTTTGTACTTTTTGTACCATGGAAGAAAGATGTCAGTCAGAAACACTACATTCTTTGCAGAGGTCATTTTCACACCTTCAGGAACCCTAAAGGGGCCTACCCGATGTCTCCCCATGATTCCGAACGAAAACATGACTCCTCCACCTCCTTACTGACGTCACAGCCTTGTTAGGACATGGTGGCCATCCACCAATCATCCACTACTCCATCTGGACCATCCAGGCTTGATCGACACTCATCAGTAAACAAGACTGTTTGACAATTAGTCTTCATGTATGTCTGGGCCCACTGCAAACATTTCTGCTTGTGAGCACTGGTTAGGGGTGCAAAAAAAAAAAAAAAAAAAAAAAACCACATGAAGGACTCCCAGACTATGAAAAATAAGATTCTCTAATCTGATGAGCCGAAGATAGAACTTTTTAGTGATAATTTTAAGCGGTATGTGGAGAAAACCAGGCACTGTTCATCACCTGCCCAATAAAATCCCAACAGTGAAACATGGTGGTGGAAGCATCATGCTATGGGGGTGTTTTTCAGCTGCAGGGACAGGATGACTGGTTGCAATTTAAGGAAAGATGAATGCGGCCATGTACAGAGAAATCCTGGAAGAAATTCCCCTGGTGCTCTCACCTTTAACCTAGTGCTTTTAGTACCACTGAGGTCATCCTGGCAATCTTTTTACCATACCACATATGATCAATAATTCTAGTACATATATGACAGTGTCTTATTGCAATCATCTTGTACCCCAACCTACCGTGTGAGCCCCTTCACATTGTATGCTAGCCCCTTATTGGCGCTCCCCTTGTCTGCTTCACATGTAGCAACAATTTCTTCCTACCGGAGTATTCCTTAAGCTGACTCTTCTAATACTCTTGGCCCCTGGTGAAGGCTCATGTGTGAGCTGCAACGTTGGGCGGGCAGTACATTATTTTTGGTGAAAAATAAAGAAACCTTGTTCAAGCATATCATACCTGGACTTGTCCTAATTTTTTTCATACACTGTGTGCCGGGACTACCTCCTTGATTGACTACTTTTTTCTCCCGAGCACCAGGATTATAGCAGCTGAGCACAACTTATCCTCCCCTAAAACATAGTCTACGACGTTCCCTGGGTCACATGAGGTGTCTGTGCAAAATTTCATGATTGTAAATGCGACGGTACGGATACACTTTTCGTTTCACTTTTTTCCCATTATGTAGATAGGGGCAAAATTGATTGGTAAATTGGAACACACGGGTTTAAAATTTCGCCTCACAAGATAGCCTATGACGCTCTCGGGGTCTAGACGTGAGAGTGTGCAAAATTTTGTGGCTGTAGCTGCGACGGTGCAGATGCCAATCCCGGACACACACACACACACACACACACACACACACTTTATATATTAGATCTAATAATATATAATACTATATTATATACCATATTTTTCGGACTATAAGACACACCGGACCATAAGACGCACCCTGGTTTTAGAGGTGGAAAATAGGAAAATAAAATTTAAAGCAAAAAATGTGGTCATGACACACTGTTATGGGGAGAGGATCTTCTGCTGACACTGTTATGGGGGTAATGTCCCCAAATTCTCTGCTAAGGTACCCCATCCTGGTAATGATCCTCCTGCCTTGTATATGTACCCCATCCTGGTATATGCCCTTATCCTGCCATCCTGCTATATGCCCCTATCCTGGTATATATTCCCATCCTGCTATATACCGCCATCCATCCTGCTATATACCCACATCCATCCATCCTGCTATATACCCCATTCATCCTGCTATATACACCCATCCTGCTATATACCCCCCATCCTGATAAATAACCCCATCCTGGTATATGGCATGTATTCTGTATCACACACACACACACACACACACACACACACACAATAACCCAAAAACCCGTTTATACTCCCCTTTCCTCGCTCCATGCAGCATTGCCTCTCCCCCTGTCTGTGGCGGTAGCAGCGCCGCTGGAGTGTGGAGCCGTCACCGGTCACTAACCTGCAGCATTGCGATGTCCTCCTGTCTGCTGGTCAGCTGACCTGCGTGACTAGCGGCACACACAGCGATGACGTCATAGTTGTGCTCACCGCTCTACACAGATCAGCTGACCGGCAGACGGGAGGACATTGTGAAGCTGCAGGGGAACAGTGAGCATGTATACTGATTCACTGTGCCCCGCGCTGATTATGATGCGCAGGGGGCAGTGAATACAGCCGCACATGATCACTCCAAGCTGTAGTTGCCAGGGGTGATCACGGACGGCTGTTTAATATGCGCAAATCCCCCGACCATCATCCCGCCCACCTATCAGCGCCGAGACATGGGCGGGATGATGGGCGTGCATATGTAATGAGCAGGCCCACGTGGTCACGGCAGGATGCTACAGCCTGCTCGTGCCCCCGATGACCCGCTCCACCGCAGCACCCTCATTAGGGTAGGTGTGTCTTATGGTCCGAAAAATACAGTATTAAACACACGCGCTACTGTTCAAAAGTTTGGGTTCACCCAGCCAATTTTGTCTCTTCCATGAAAAACCATACTTATTTCTCAAATGAGTTGCATAATGAATAGGAAATATAGTCCAAACATTGACGAGGTTAGCAATAATGATTTTTACTTGAAATAATACTTTTCTCCTTCAAACTTTGCTATCATCACAAAATGCTCCCTTTGCCAAAAGGTCTGCAAAGCTGTAATTGCTGCATTCTAGCTGTTAATTTGTGGAGGTTTTCTGGAGATCTATTTCACCCCGTGCATCCAGAAGCCCCTCTCACAAGTTGGCACTTTTTGCGTACCATACGGTCAAGCTGCTCCCGCAACAGCTCAATAGAGTTGAGAACTGGGGACTGGGCTGGCCACTCCCTTACAGATAGAATACCAGCTGCCTGCTTCTTCCCTAAATAGTTCATGCATAATTTGGAGGTGTGCTTTGTGTCATTGTCCTGTTGTAGGATGAAATTGGCTTCAATCAAGCTCTGTCCACAGGGTATGGCATGGCGTTGCAAAATGGAGTGATAACCTTCCTTATTCAAAATTCCTTTTACCTTGTACAAATCTCCCACTTTACCAGCACCAAAGCAACCTCAGACCATCATATTACCTCCACCATGCTTGACAGATGGAGTCAGGCACTCTTCCAGCATCTTTAAAGTTGTTCTGCGTCTCACAAATGTTTTTCTTTGATTAGTCTGTCCATAACACTTTTTTTCCAATCTTCCTCTGTCCAATGTCTGTTCTTTTGCCCATATTTATATTTTCCTTTTATTAGCCAGCCTCAGATATGGCTTTGTTTGCCACTCTGCCCTGAAGGCCAGCATCTGAGTCACCTTGTCACTGTAGACATTGACACCAGCGTTTTGCGGGTACTATTTAATAAAGCTGCCAGTTGAGGACCTGTGATGCGTTGATTTCTCAAACTAGAGACTCTAATGTAGTTGTCTTGTTGCTCAGTTGTGCAACAGGGCCTCCCACTTCTCTTTCTACTCTGGTTACAGCCTGTTTAAGCTCTCCTCTGAAGGGAGTAGTACACACTGTTGTAGGATATGTTCACTTTCTTGGCAATTTCTTGCATGGAATATCCTTCATTTCTAAGAACAAGAATAAGATTGTCGAGTTTCACATGAAAGTTCTCCTTTTCTGGCCATTTTGAGAGTTTAATGGAACGAACAAATATGATGCTCCAGATTCTCAACTAGCTCAAAAGGAAGGTCAGTTTTATAGCTTCTGTAATCAGCAAACTGTTTTCAGCTGTGTTAACATACTTGCACAAGGGTTTTCAAGGGATTTCTAAACATCTATTAGCCTTCTAACACTGTTAGCAAACACAATGTACCATTGGAACACTGGAGTGTTGGTTGTTGGAAATGGGACTCTATACACCTATGTAGATATTGCATTAAAATATATATATATATATATATATATATATATATATATATATATATATATATATATATATATATATATATATATATATATATATATATATATATATATATATATATATATATATATTATATATAAAAACAGTACACTACACACACACACACACACAAGGCTGTCTCCTCTTCAGCTCTAGAATCTTACAGGTAAGAGACCTTTGGAGACATCATGGTCACATAAAAGGTTCTTAGGGAGTGTTAACCTCGGAATAGAAATGCTGGAATCCCCTAAGTGAATTTACCCAGTTTGACTTCCTGTAATTCTAGGGCTTATTTATGGAGTAGGACTTATAATTTA